>NC_137062.1:29189827-29434827 GCF_032717465.1 Coenobita brevimanus
TTGAGTTGGTGGGTGTGGTAGTTCGGTGCATCGCCAGGGTGGGTGGACAGCGGTAATGGTGGAGAGGGGGGAGGGAAAACAGTTGTTGGGTGTGGTGTGTGGAGTGGTTCTGGGTGGGTTGTAGGGGTA
Source organism: Coenobita brevimanus (assembly GCF_032717465.1). NCBI lineage: Eukaryota > Metazoa > Arthropoda > Malacostraca > Decapoda > Coenobitidae > Coenobita > Coenobita brevimanus. The sequence continues at coordinate 29,189,957 of NC_137062.1, forward strand.
ATTGGGTTAGTGAGTGGATGCGTTTGGTGGGCTGGGTAGGTAGGTGGCTGGATGTGTGGATGGTCGAGGAGGGGTCGGTAAGTTAGGTTTGAATCAGATGAGTTTCATGGATAATTCGGGTTCAAATGGGTGAATGGGGTGGTGGACCGAATGGGGTTAGGTAAGAAGGGTGGATGGGCGGGTGGGTCGGTGGGAGGAGTGGGTGGACAGAATGGGTGGGTCGGTGGGAGGAGTGGTGGACAGAATGGGTGGATGGGCAGGGTGAGGAGGGCTGGGAATGTTCAAGGAGAGGTGGCAGGGTTGTGTGGATGGATGAGATGGATGGCATTGTTGGGTGACCAGGGTGGATGGAATTCGCGAGTGGGAAGGATGGGTGGAATTCGTGAGTGGGAAGGGTGGGTGGAATTTGTGAGTGGTGAGGGTGGGTGGTAGGGGTCGGTGGGCAAGATAGGTTGTCGGGACGTGTGGGCAAAGTGAGTCGCCAGGGTGAGTGGGCACCGCTGGTCGCCAGGGTGGCTGAGACGATTGCGTGGTCGGGATGATCTAAGTGGGTGGTTGGGTTGGGTGGCTGGATGGGTTCAGGGTGAAGAAGTGAATGAGTAAATGAGTAAAGTGGCATTGTTGGGTGAACTTCGTATGTGGCATTCGTGAGTTAGCAGGGTGGATAGCAGGGATCGATGGGCTGGGTCGGTGGCAGGGGTGAGGTCAGTGGGTTGTGTTGGATGGGTTGAGTGGGTAGGTGGATAAGTAGGTGAGTGTATATGTATCTGTTTACATGACAAGGCAAGAGAGGGACTTATCTGGCCATATAACTTTTAACTGTTGCTGGGATTTTAGTCCATCGCTTTGAACAAATTGGATAACTATTTGGAAACCAGACTCTATACACTAAGGTCATTGTATTGAAATCTGCTAAAACTTCGATATAATCACTTCTCATGGAATTGAAAATGGATCTCTGCACTTGACAATACACCTAATAGTAAGATAAATGAAAGTAACATTACATGCGGCAAGACGTGAGAGTGAGCGAAGCTTCATATCTCCGATCCATCCGCCTAACAAATCAGTGTTTTGGTGGGGGTTAGGAGGGGAGTTAGGGAAGGTAGACATGTGCTATTAACCTGACCTCTGGTGGCAGATTATCGTGTATCGCGAATTTCTGTCCGGAAGTGTACCTCAATTTTCAAGTAAGTGGTCATCTGAATTCGAGAAGAAAGCAATGTCTATTCTCTGAGAAAGTAAAGCTGGGGAGGCGCATCTGCCAAATGATAACGCAGATGTCCTAAGGCCAGCTCAGCGGGGACAGAAACCTCGCGGAGAGAGAGAGAGAGAGAGAGGCGAGTAGTTCCGGTTAAGGGCAATGATGGCTTCACAGTCGGAACTAAGATTGGAATAATCAATGGCAAAATATCAAGGAATCGATTTGAATCACTTAACTATAGGGGTATCAAATTATTAGATGCTCCTTCTAAGAAATTAAGCATCCGAGAAATCGTCAAAATGAAGAGTGTTTGTGGTCGGCAAGGATATCGCAGATGCCACAGCAAGAGTACTTGCTTGACCAAACGTTGCAGCTATCTGCGAGACAAACATCGTTGCAATAGTGCCTGTCACAGCTACAGATCATGCGAAAATGCTGACTGAATGAAATGAGAAATGTTTTTCCCAGACTGTAATTTTACAGTTGTGATAATAAAGAAATTCCTGTTTATGTATTTTATCTTCGCTTCATGTACGATACAAAAGGAAATCTGTTTTAACTGATGTGATGGTAATGAAACGATCCACTGTTTTATATAAGCCTCTGTAGTGAGTTTCGACATATGAAGTACATAATATAGATGAAAACTGCAATATCATGGACTGTGAACAGAAAAACTTTGGGTGGCTAAAGGTGAGATGAAGGCACCTACATGAAACTGTCGGGTAAAATATTGCCCAGTTCATGAACTGGACAACTGAAACGGTTCAAATCACGAACTGGGCAAATGACTGCATGTTTCACGAAGTGGGCAGTCACACTGCCCATTTCGTGAAATGAGCAATTACACACACACACACATATATATATATATATATATATATATATATATATATATATATATATATATATATATATATATATACAGTATATATATATATATATATATATATATATATATATATATATATATATATATATATATACAGTATATATATATATATATATATATATATATATATATATATATATATATATATATATATATTATATTATATATATATATATATATATATATATATATATGTGTGTGTGTGTGTGTGTGTGTGTGTGTGTGTGTGTGTGTGTGTGTGTTAGGGTGACAGGTATGAGTGTCATGGAAACATGGTGTTTTGGAAACGTGTGTAGGAGCTGGTGGAGCAGAGAGAGACGAATTGATATTTAAGGTCAGTGTACAATAGGGAAATGTCCTGACTCCTTTACCAGTGATCATGGTGCTTCAAGTACATCTTGGAATTTCAGGTCTGAGTTACTGTGAGAGTTGTTCTTTGCTGGTAGATTGGCATTGACTGCTGATATCGAGCAAAATGTCGACGAGGTACTGAGGAATGGACGAGGGTTATGTAGTCTCCGAGTTTGAAAATTAATCTGGGAATGACAAAAACTGTTATTAGTGGGGTGGATAAAGACTAGTTGGTGGTGAGTAGGCAGTATCTTTGTGCGATACTGTATGTGGGACGAGTGGCGGCAGTAACTATCTTTTTAGGTGTTTATTGAAGGTGAGAATGTGAAAACGGAAGCTGCATAAAAGGTAAACTGAAATGTATAAAACATTAGGCATGAGCCGTATGCAGTGGAGATCGTATGGCCCAGCCAAAGCCGGAGAAGACGTAGATGTAGCTATTACTCGTATGTTAATGGAGTTTTGCTGCTCTGGGGATATGGTTAGTGCTGGAGGTAATGCAAAAACTAGCTGAAATGCAAAGTCATCAGTGGTCTGAATAAGTTTACAGAGCTGTTGCCCATGGTATCAATGAATGGACTCCTTCTAGGTACGATGCTGTATGGTTCTTGAACATGGACATTAATGAAGATGTTATTACTGTAGCGAATTAAATGAAAACGGCGTGGGAACGAAGTAGGTAAGAAGATTTAAAAGGACGCTTGGGCTTTGAAATATTTACAGTGGTAATGCGTATGGGTAAGTGGGGATTTCGGTGTAAGGACAGAATGTGTGATGAGTACCTGAGTTAAATGCTGTACAGTTCTGAATGTGGAAGTGACAGTCCATACTGACCAAACAAGGAATGAAGTGCTGAGAAGGGTCGGCAGGGTTTAGGCATTTCAAGAGAATGTGTCAGCTTGATGCAAGTTAGAAAGCAGAGAAAAATGGCCCATACAGGAAAGAAAAATGCATTTATATGAAAGGGAAATTTACAATCAGGCAGCTTTATATGTATAGACCAGGCTCAGTTTTTAAATATATTAGGTAATCATATTGATATCACGCAGCTCAGTGAAATAGGCTATTTTGCTTACCGTTCACTCGAATTTACAGAGCTGTAATAGCACAGTGTTCTCAAGAACTGTGCTTCTGTGCTTACATCCTGCTTAGGTAAACTCTTTCGCCTTTGTTTGTCAACTTGTACCTTTCTTTCTTCCTGGAACTTTGCTCTCATTCAACCAGTCCCAAAGAAGGGTGACCATTCCCAACCCTCAAACTATAGTCCAGTTGCTTTAAGATTCTGTATTACAAAAGTTTTCGAGTCAATTCTTAATAGAAAAAGGTTAAGGCATCTTTCCTATCACAACCTTCTTTCTGATCGTCAGTCCTGGTTCCGTCAGGGACGCTCCACTGGCGATCTTCTCACCTACATTTCAGACTCCTTGTCATCCTCCTTTCGGGACTTTGACGAAAGTTTTGCCATTGGACATGACATCTCAAAGGCTTTCGATCGAGTCTGGCATAAATTTTTAATCTCCAAATCGCCCTCTTACGGTTTCTATCCTTCTATCTTTCCCTTCATCGCTAGCTTCCTTTCTGGTCGTTCTATAGCTGCTGTTGTAGACGGCCATCGTTCTTCTCCTAGATCTATCAACAGTGGCGTTCCTCAGGGCTCTGTCCTATCACCAACTCTCTTCCGTTTATTCATCAATAACGGTCTAAGCTGTACATATAAGCTATCCACTCATACGCTGATGACGCCACCTTTCACCTTTCCATCTGGTTCCCGCAATGCCCATCTCAGCAGTTACTTCAACAAACAAGGGATGAGGCTGTGGCACGCCTAATGTCTGACTTGGCTCGTATCTCTGACTGGGGTAAAAACAATCTGGTTGTTTTTAATGCAGCTAAGACTCAGTTCTTACACCTATGAAACCGACAGAATCTTCCACAGGTTTACCCACTAATGTTTAATAATATTCAGCTTAATCCTGCATTATCCTTGAACATGCTTGGGGTTTCATTTACTCGGGACTTATCTTGGAAAGATCATATTCCATCTCTTGTAAAATCTGCTTCCAAGAGACTGGGTGTGCTAAGCCTACTCCCTACCTTCTTTACCCCTGCACAACTGTTGACTCTATACAGGTATTTTATCCATCCATTTGTGGAGTACAACTCTCATGTGTGGGGAGGCTCCCCACATACAGTTCTTCTCAATAGGGTGGAGTCAAAGGCTTTTCGTCTCATTAATTCTCCTCTTCTTACTGACTTCCTTCAACCTCTGTCTCTTGACCGCGCTGTTGCACCTTTATCTCTTTTCTATCGCTACTTGAATGGTCACTTCTCCTCTGAACTGTCTGCATGCATTCCTCCACCTCTACGACGGCCGCGTAGCACCCGTCTAGCAGCAAACTCTCATTCCTTTTCTCTCCAACTCTCTAATGCAAGAGTTAACCGTTACTCCCAGTCCTTCATTTATGTAATAGGTCAGCTCTGGAACTGTCTCCCTCTGTCTGTATTTCCTGTTTCCTATGATCTCCAGTCTTTCAAATGCAGTGTGTCCAGGCATCTCGAAATGATCGGATCTTGAATTTGGCTCTCTCTTGTATTTTGTTTTTCTCTTGGAGGGAACTGTTATTGCGGGCTCTTGGCTTCTGGTTCCTTCTTCCTCGCATAAAAAAAAAAAAAAAAAAAGATGTCTCAGAAAATATCAAATAGTGAACACGATGAGAAAGGCTAAGAACCACTGGGGCCAGATTTAGGAAGGCACTACAGTACTAGACCCCTGGTGAGGTAACCTCTCTGGGAATATCGATTTGCATTGGAGTGCAACGGGAAGCAAATAACAACAGAACTAATCTTCCATTCAAGGCTGTTTATTACAGAAGACTGTGACTAATTCAGATCCTTTGAAGTAAAGCTAAGTATCTATCTCTATATCAATACAGCTAGGCTGCATCAACCAAAGAATGGTGGGGGGGGGCGGGGGGTAGCCGAGACAGGACGACACACTCCCAATTCACCCATCCACACACACATTTGTTCATATCTTAGCCCCAGGTGGAGAAAAGACAAATCCTCACCACACCACAGCTCACGAGGGTTAACTGCACGGTGAAATCAGCGACATCTGCAGCCGCTTCTGACAGCAGAGGTGGTTTACCCCTGCCACATCTTGATAGACCCATCCCCTTATCCGCTCTTTTCCGCCCACCAAACCCTCCAGCCAAGGCCAGCAGTAAAAGGTGATAAGGGCCATCATGCACCAGAGACAAACTGCCATGGAAATTTCATAGGAAAGACTGAGAGGACAGAGAACAAAAACTACATCCTAATATGCAAGGAAAAAGTAACATTGCTGGTATCTGGTACCAACATTGCGCATCTGTTGTCTCAATGATCTGAAAGAGAGGGAATTATATAGTTAATTTTTTGCATTATTCAGCCATGAATGCATTTAACCGGGGAATCGAATTCAGACTCTTATCCAAATGACTTTTAAATGTAAATTCTGTACTCCAGCCTACTTAGTTCTCAGACAGCTAGTTCCAGACGTTGACTGCTGTCATGAAGGTAATATGTTTTGTTTGACTGAAAACGTTTGCATACAACCATTATCTGTAGTTTAATTCGACCAGTCCACTGTGGACCACTTATCGACCACCTTTTAAGAATTTTATGATTTTGAATTATGTCCCTGGGAGCCTTCGCTTTAACAAGTTAATTTAACTCTTTCAAACGTTCCTCATATGGTTTGTTCCTCAGTCGGGGTATATATATATTTTTTTAACCTCCAATATACTTTCCCTAGTTTCTCTCTATCGTTCTTTTAATAACGCGGCAAAAAAAAAAAAAAAAAAAGTACTTAGTACTTCAAATGCGGAAGCACTAATGAACTGTATAAGGTGAGGGCTATTTTCTCAGATTCCAGTTCGAATGCTCTGCCTATAAATCATACTAGTTTGTTAGCTTTCTTTACTCCCTGTAAACACTGCTTACTTGTTTTCAAATAATTTGTTACGACTGTTCCAAACTTGGTTTACACTATCAAGTTCAGTACCATTCACAGTATTAGGTCACTTAACATATTTACTCTAAGTGTTAAAGAGTTTACATTTATCAGCACAGTTTTAAAATCCATTCGCCTTGTTCGGCCCAGTTGAACACTTTATCAAGACCTCACTGAATTATCTGTCCCTGTTCTGGTGTATCTGCTCTGATACCAATTTTTGTATCATCAGCAAATCTGGATATTTTACATTGTAACCTTTGTCAGCATCAGTGATGTAAATTATAAAAAGAATGAAACCAAAAACTGAAACTTGTATCAGCCTAATGGTAAGAATCATCCAGCTTGACTCTTTCAAATTTATTGAAACTGTTTACGACCAGTAAGCCAGTTTTCTATCCAAATTAGTACATTGCCAGTGACATCATGGCTTTTAATGGCTGTGCTGTCAAAGTTTAATAGGAGAAAAAACTTGCCAGTGGAGACCTACATTTCAAGACCGTTAATTCTTTTCAGGCCATGGATTTGCATAAGCTGTGCTAATTTCAATGCTGTGATGTCGAACCGAGGATCCTGCATTCCATAAATCCTGCAAGGGTGTTACCAGATGTAGGGGTCTCATGGTTATGGAAGTGGATGACATCTTATGTGAACTTTCTCAACAAGATGTCAGAGATGCAAAATTCATTTTGGATGGCAAGAGGGCGAAGACAGCAATGATAGTTTTGACCTTTGGCAAAGTTTCTCTTCCCTGTATATCAAAGTAGGTTATGAATTTGTTAACGTAAGACCATATATTCCAAATACCCTTCATCACTTCAAATGTCAACCTTATGAACATATCGATAAGTCTTGTCAGGCTACTAACATAGTGTGTTCAGTAATTTACTTTTGGGCGACTTTAATGCCCATCATTACCAGTGGGGTAGCTATCACTATCAGTGGTAGATCTATGCTAGACTATGGCTCACAGGTGTATAGGTCTGCATCTGATGCCACATTCAGGAGGTTAGATGTAACACAATATAAATATACATGTGTCTTGAAGCCCTGAGATGTACACGTCTAACTCGTATGGAAGTAAAGGAAAATGTACACCCCGTCCATAATTGCCGAGACCACCTACTGTTACCATTAAGCATAAAAACTGTTAGGAAAATTATATTTACAATGTGGCCTGTGTCCCCCTGCATTAATGCCACAATCTTATGCTGGATGTTTGTCGGTCTCTTGCCATTCATCTCCACTTACTGATTCAGTAACATGGTGTGGACCTTGACGACTGTGACAAATTGGTGTTTAAGAATATAGCACCTTGGGAGGAACCCAGAATTACAGTTGATGCTTTATGATGCTCAGCACCAAAGATCAAGGTGCTGGAAGCGTAGGTCCACCACTTGGTCTGTAACATCATCATGTGTCATTTAGTGTCCCACCAATGGTACACTGATGGCTTCCAGTCAAGTGATTGTGTGGGTGCTAGTGTGTGGTCGACTGAATGGCCCTCAGGTTTCAGCTGCTGACATATACATCTGTGTTTATTTCAGAACGTTTTGCCATTCGTCAAGCCATTGACTATGCTCCAAATTCCTGGCATGACTCATTTTTCATAGACTATGCTCTAAATTCCTGGGATGAGTCATTTTTCATGTTTGCAGACTCTAAATCAGCCATTCAGGCAATCGTTTCTTTTCCCACTGATTCTAATGAGATCCAGGGCAGCATCATTAATAAACTGCATTCGTGCAACAAATCCTTCATGTTGATCTGGCTGTTTGGTCACTGTCATAACTACAACAATGAATGGGCTGACTTACTTGCAAAGTCAGCTGCAGAGATCGAGGAAACTTGGGACATTTCTCATGATCTAGGGCCGAGTCTCTCTCTCGCAGAGAAATAAATTAATCTTTTGTGACAGGATCACTGGACCGGAATGAATATTTCAACATATAAACCGCTCCTTGGCAACGGGGACAGTGCAAATCATCCTATTTGCCTGGAAGAAACAATACTGGGAAGACTGCATTTAAACTGCTCTAGCCTCACCAACATGTTGTCATAAACTGAAAGACGATTTCCATATCACTGTGATATCTTTGGTGCGGTATTATCTATAGGCCATATCATTCTAAGCTGTCGGCGATTTATTTGTGAACCTGCTTCACTCATAAATTTCTGCGGTACAGCGACGTCCCTTCCCACTTTTCCACCATCCTGGATGACGGGGATCATATTATGAGTGATAAACTGATGGTTTTCTTTAGGGAGACCAGACTGATCAGAGAGATGTGACTTTTTTATCGTCCTTGGTTATGGTTTTTATCTGCTGTAAATATTTATATATTGTGTACTGTAATTAGGGCTGACAATTGATGTAACTGGTATAGTTCCTGCTTCTGGCGGTTCTATTTCATATATTGATGTCTCCAATCATAAACCACGTGTCTCGCCTGGCATTCACCAGCTGATGAGTGCAAGTATCCAATATATAAAAATACAGGGCACTTCCAGTCGATGGTGCACTGTTGGGTGAGGTATTTCCCTTTTTTTAAATATGTTATTTTGCATCTGTTTAAGTTTTCTTAAGTCGGGTTGACGATTGACGTAAATGGAATGTTCCTGAGACGTTTGTTTTTATTAGTATTTTTATACATTAATTAATGATTTCCCGTATCCATATATATCCATAAATAAATAAAATATATATATATATATATATATATATATATATATATATATATATATATATATATATATATATATATATATATATATATAAGTAATTCCTCATTAGTCCGGACATAATAGAGCCAAAGGCATGTCCAGGTAGTGGCACCATCCAGATAATGAACACTATTCCCCCACGATACCCAGATCTTACTTACACCCACCTCCAACCTATACTTAACCTATTGGTACAGTACTTGTGCTTAATTTGGCAGCTTTTTCCAGTCACTGAGGCATATCTAGACATCAAAACACACATAGGAATATCGAAAGTAATGGTTAACACCAAGTAAACCATGCAGAAAAACCAATGAAAACCAAAAAAATACCCTTCCTATACACTACCGTGTGTATAGTACCCATCCTTATTTTCAAAGTGTGTCTTCAGGTCATTCTGCCATATTTTGACATAAAAACATACATAGGATTATCAAAAATAATTTTCAACACCATGAAAATGATGAAAAAAAAAAAGGACATTGAAAGTCAAAAAACACCTACCAAAACACTACTGTATGTACAGTACCTCTCCTTATTTTGGCACTAATTTCCAGTCACTCTGGCATATTTTGACATGAAAAAATACACAGGATTATCCAAAATAATTTTTAACACAAAGAAAACCATGCATATTAGCCCTTGAAAAACAAAAAACACCCTACCTAAACACAACTGCATGTACAGTACCCCTCTTATTTCTGGCCCTGTTTTCGGGTCATTCTGCCATATTGTGACATCAAAACATACATAGGATTATCCTAAATAAATATTAGCACCAAGGAAACTATGGAAGAAACCTGCTGAAACACATTTGGTTGGGGTACTTACCACCCAGTGCACCACCACCAGGCTTCATAACTCGCCACCTCCAGCAGGTGTAGAGTTGTCCCGTGTGATCTAGTAGCAAACAGTAGTGCCTAACAAAGGTCGACAAACTCCTCCTCCTTGTCATCCTCAACCTGTCGGAGGTGGATGATGACTGGTAATGTGCGGTGTGGTGATGGTGGCCTATCCACCTCAGGAGACTCCCAGACAGCTGCAAACTTAAGTCCAATGGAAACTCAGTGGCTATCAACATGCTCGGTTGAGGGTCTGATGGTGAAGGCGAGAAACAAGCTGGTGGTGGTGGTGGTGGTGAGAATGGGCTGGCACTCGTGGCGGTCGCAGGCTTGAAGAGCGAGTCGATCCTGGTCTGACAATAGGACCGATGAATATGCCAGAGGATGACAGCGTCCTGGACTCCCCACAGCTCCACGGCGAGGCGGAGCAGCACTATCTCCTTGTCAGAGTGTGGATGCTCGGCATACTCCAGCACCCCCTCCAGGTAACCACAGAGAACACCAAGAGGAGGGATTGAAGGAGTTGCAGAGGGCTCAGTGTCAGGGTCCTCATCCTCATCCTTGTCAGTCCCGCTGTCCTCTTCTGTGCCCGCAGAGCCAGCAGCAGCTATTTCCTCATCAGACATTGTCTGATAACCAGGATTGCCACCTTTGTCATCCAGCCAATCCCTCATGTCATCGACATTCACCTGCTCTCCTGCTGTTCTAAGGCGATTGTGGAAATCATCCATGTCAAACCCCTCGAAGTTGTGCTCAGCTTCAATTCCCTGCAGGAGACGAGGATTTTGACAGAGACCTCCTTCCATGCATTCACCCAGTTGAACACTGCAGACTTCAGGTCATAACGCCAAAGATTCTGCAAGGTCTGCTCCCCACGTGTGTCCCTGGCTGCATCCTCGTCCTCCAGCACCACCATCACCTCGTTCAGGAACCTCCATTGGTACAGTCTCTTGGCAGCCGTGATAACACCCTGGTTCATTGGTTGAATCAGAGTAGTCGTATTAGGTGGCAGAGACATGCACCTAATCCGCCCGTCAAAAGCAACGAAACCCTTCTCAGACGGATGCGCAGAGGCACTGTCCCAGAGTGGGAGTGCCTTCACCTGGTTGCAAATGTTACCAAGGACCTCAATTTGATAACGGATAACCTCCTTGACGAAATATCTATGGAAGCAATCTCTGATGATTGTAGCAGTAAACCAGGCCTTCACAGAATGGTACTACTCAGCAGGCAGGCTATTCATCAACCCATGGAGACAATGTGGTTGTTTTGTATACCCAACAACAATGGGTTTGGCACAGCACAGAACAGAGACACGTTGTTTGGACAACTTCCACTCAGCTAGGGTGTTGGTGGGCAAGGAACGGTAGAACAGACCAGTTTCATCAGCATTATAAACTTGATCAAGGGCAAGGTTATCATCCTTGATCAGGTGATGCACTTTCTGGCAAAACATGTCTACTTCCTTCACTCCCCCGTCCAAGGCCTCGCCACGTGCCTTATGGCCAGTAAGTCCATGGTGAAGATTGAAGAGAAAGAGCCATCCCTTGGACACCTTGAAGTCCTGCACATTATGCAGGTGTGCAAACTTCTCGGCAGCAGCCCTCACCTCAGTCCCATGCACTGGCACACCGGCACCATGTTCCTGATGAAACCACATCAGTGTTGACCGATCAGTAATGGCATGCTGGGCCTGGGCCATCACCTTCTTGTCGCCCCGACGTGTGCTTCTGGCAAAGCCCTGTCTATACTGTGTAAGCTTGTCGGGTGACTTCTTGATATTGAACTGTGTTGAATAGGCTAGCTCATACTCATGAAGAATGCATCCTGTAGTCCAGCCCACGTCAACCTTGCCCAGCATTTCTCGTTCCTTCTCCAGGGTCAGAACCTTCCTCTTCCATTTTTCAGGTGGTGGTGGGGCAATCACCACACACAAAAGAATACAGCAAAGGAGGGCCAAAACCTGAAGAAGGTAAGGAACCATCACAAACACAACCTCATTCACAGCCATCGTTGCAAGTGCTACCTCTCACGAGGGTTACAAAGACGGAAACTGAGGTGCGTGCTTGTGTTCACTGGCAAGCAGTACAGTGCTGCCATATCACACCCAGTGGTTGCTTTCGAGCACAGAGGAAGCAAAATACAGCAAACTGACATCTGCATATAAGGTTCACTTCCGTCTGCCCAGGAAAGGGTTAGTACATGAAGGCAACAGGTGATGACCAGCACATTAAAGCCTCAGGAAGTGTATGACTAATGCGGCCTGCCTGACCATTCGGTAGGGAAGCGAACAGGCACACGTGGTGGGGGGTTTTGCACTAATCACAGAGGCCGGGGAACTCCCGCCATTCAGTGTAGAGGCAGGCAGGCAGTTTTACCTTACATTTACTCATGGCTTGTCATCTGTGTTACACACGTGGTGGCCACCGGTATCCCTCAGCCGGGAATAATACTTGCCTCATCCTTTCAAAAATAACCATAGGATTTTTCTCGAAAAGGGCTCAATGTGTTTCCCAGGCAAAATCCTTAGCTAACCTAACCAGACCTAACCTATCCCATTAGGGCTGCTTGGCCATGGTGGCTGACTGTGGTATTGAAATGAATACCTATACGGAATGGAAGTGTATTGTACAGTACTGTACACACACACATACAGTATTGTACTATGTACAGAACTATCATATGTATTAGTGCAGATATTACTGTACTGATACCGTAATTATATCATGAGAAGGAATCTCTCCCTCTCTCTCTCTCTCTCTCTTTGTGTGTATGTATGTGTGTGTGTGTGTGTGTGTGTGTGTGTGTGTGTGTGTGTGTGTGTGTGTGTGTGTGTGTGTGTGTGTGAGACTCCCAGTGGCCACGCGACTTTTGATGTTCAGTAGAGAGGTGGACGGCTGCTGTCACTGAACACGTACTTGTGGCTTGTGGTCTTTGTTCGATGGTGGTAGTGGTTGGGCAAGACTTAGCCTGGTGGCTGCACGACTTTCGCTGTTTGTTTGAGAGGCAGACGGCTGCTGTCACTGAGTGAGTACTCATGCTTTGTGGTCTGTGTAACGATCTCAGTGGCAGTTAGGAAAGGGTTAGCCATGTGGCCATGCGATACTGGACATTTGGTGGGGATGCGTACAGATGTTTTGACACTGCTTGCAGGTTATAGCTGTACTGCCTGGGTGCTGGAGGTTCATTCGGAGTGATTGGATGAGTGAGCAACTATGACCATTCAGTACAGGGGCGCACGGATATTTTAGCTCTGGTTGTGGGTTATGGACTACTGTACTTCCTGCTCAAGGTTCAAGCCCAGCAGCCACAATACTGAATGTTTGAACATGTCTGCTGGCTGGCCAAAGTTCTCCGGCATTTTTATGTCCGAATAACAGCAAGAAAATTTGGATAATGCATCCGGATAATGAGCAGGTCCGGATAATGAGCGTCCAGATATATGAGGGACTACTATATATATATATATATATATATATATATATATATATATATATATATATATATATATATATATATATATATATATATATATATATATATATATAATAAAGATGGCTTAATGACTTGAGCCTTTGGCTGAAGGTCGATAGTCAAAAAAAAAAAAGTGACTCGCCTGCACTGCAGTGATGAGTGATACCAGTGATTCAATTTGATACATTACTGACTACTTTTTTGGCCTGTATCGATGGTATAGATTACTGATGTTTATTCTTCGGTCTACTTAAGTATAGCCTTGTTAAGTCGATCAACTTCCTGAAAATTAAGTAAAATTGTTTGAAACGGATGCATTCCAAGTTACAATTGGTACATGGCAATGAAGTCTGTAAACATAAATGTGACACTACCTTTCAGTGGAGTAGTAAATAATAATCAACATTTCCCATTTTTTAACCCACCATGTCCTGATAGATTTTTCACCACTGATCCCCCCCCCCCCGCAATCCCAGCAGATTTTGGAAAAAAATTTTTTTGGCTCAAACATCCGCTTTTATGAGAAACAAAAAAAAGTGCTCACCTGAGCTTAGAAGTGGTCTAGAGAGGTGACCTTCCGAACACCTCGTACCGTGTTCTTTGCAGACACGCTGCTACTGTTACGTTTTCTATGGTTGGGGTAAGTATTGGAAACCACTCAGGAACGGTAGATATTTATTAATTTGGTACAAATTTACATATAGTACAAGAATATATTGGTTTTCACACAAAAATATAGGTGATATATGCGTTGCTTCAGTCACCGAAGACATGAAAATTGCCATATTCTTGCACAATTGCCTATGACTGTTGTTTCAACTTACATTCTATTTTCCAACTTACATTATACTTTTCCACAAACATTATACCAGTTTTCACCTTGTATGACTGTTATCACATATTTACAGGCCTTACTATTACAGTGAGCTTCATATTTTGCCCTTCCTATTATAGTGAGCGTCATGTTATTCCAAGCACACACAGTATCAGTAATGTACTAAAAGTGTGGTATTCTTTGAAACATGGCTCAATGCACAATCCTACATTGCGTTCCACACACACTCGTACCTTGTGTCTTTTCTCTGAGTGGTTGCTCTCACTTTTGATTGGCTGCATACGTGACAGTGGCACTGGGGTCTAGGACTGTTTGGTTGAGGAGGAATGGTGTTGGGGAAGTGGTGTCCTGAGAGGCATAGGGCAGTCTGACCAACAGTGGTGGGGTGGGTGTGGTGGTGGGGTCTGTCCTCTGCATATTTCGCAATGATTTTCCAAGACAGCTTCCTCACAAACCCCTCGTAGGTCTCTAAGGTTCCCGTGGTCAAGGTATGGAGGTAGTGGGCGTTGATGACCATGATGTCGAGCAAGTGGAAAAATAACTTATTTGCCACTTCATGGTGGTCCTGGCACATTCCACACTGGAAATCATGGAGTCAGACTGGTCTACTTGCCTCATGTTGACATTGTAGTCCAGTACCAACTCCAGTTTCCAAATGTGAAGCCTCCTCTCGCTACGGTAATCCATGGAGTCGGTGCAGTGCATCAGGAGGCAGTGTACCATCGACAGGAGGAAAACTTCCCTGTTGGTTCCAAACAGTGGCGAGGATGTTATTCACCTTGAAAAATACCACCTCGTTCTTATCAAGCTTCCTTCCAACCTTGACCATATGCTGATGGTTTTTCATGATTGTGCCACACACTCCAGTGTCATGAAGGTGGAGGTACCAAGTATGAAGTGGGCTAATGTACCAGTTGTCAAGGTACAAGACATGACCACGATGAAGGTACTCCACTATCATTGTCTTCACAACAGCCCCAGAGAGTCCAATACTTCGATCTTCTGTTATGTCTTTCTATGCGGCAGTGTACAACACTATGTCTTGCACATAACCAGTTTTACAGTCACACATAATGGTGTCTCTTTCTGGGTATGTACTGCCGAAAAGAAATATTGCACTCCACAACACGAGACTCTCGGCTATGACTAGGTCTCTGTAAGGATAGAAGGATGAGCAGAGCTTTTCCTGCAGGTGATCAAATACCGTGCTTATTCTCCTCGTTCCGTTAGTGTTATTAGCATTAGCAGGGACATCGGCATTGTAAAAGTGGAGGCGGCTCAGAATTTGTTGGAATATATTATGACCCATTACCTTCCCAAAGGTACTGGGTCCATAGACCAGTATCCCAGAATTTGTCTTTTCTGTACAACACCCATCAAGAGAACCAGGGCAAAAAAGATGAACATCTCACCTTTGGTAACTGGGTAGTCATATTGTTGGGAGTGCCTGCTTGTTGTTCCTTCATGCTTGCTTTCACGGCACTGGCTGCTAGTGAATGTGTTACTTTGCTCCACAATCTGCTCCACAAACTCCTCACACTCCCATCTTCCCAGTCCCACAACACACCACAGTCTCTATCCTCGTCTCCAACGTCGCCTTCATCGGGGTGGAGAGGAGAGGGTGGTGGGGATGGTTGGGGAGGTGGAGAGTGGTGCCCTTCTCCACTCACATTCCTCATCCCTCTCCCTTTCCCTTACCCTTTCCTTTCCCATTCCTTCCTTTCCCAACATCACGGGGCTGTAGGGAGGAAGCACAGGAATCTTGTGGGGAGAAAGAGGTGCTAGGGCTCAGCTGCTCCTCACCTGCTTGCTCCCGAGGTGCACCATGTGCTCTCCCAGGAGCTGCCTCCCTGCCACCACCACTTTCCCTTTCACTACTCATGTCTGCCCCACCACTCACGCTTTCCCCAGACAAAGCACAATCCCCATACCTTAATTTCCTCCTCACCGCCCTTTCAGCTCCCCGCGGCGAAATCCCTTCCCTCCCCAACCACGAGGGAACACCACGTCCTGTGGCTCCATCCTCGTCCTCGTCCTCGTCAGATCCTTCGTCCACAGGCTGAAGAGAGGTGTGTGCACATGGTTTGGGTCCAGGCAGGCCTTCCCTAGCCTTACGGTGCATAACATACCGCTGCTTTCTTAGCAACGGTACCTTCTCATCACTGCTGCTCATTTCATCGTTAGGCACCAAGTAAGCCTTGTCCTCCACATTGTCATTGACTGGGGAATCGCTGTCGCCTGTGAAGGTGTTAAGGGCAGCTTGAATTTCATCATCAGAGAGACCTTGGTGCACCATGTCTTTACTGGGTCACTGCTAACAGGTGAGTGACCGAGACAATGGCGCACGGGGGTCACGCGGGGTCAGGGAGTGCCCCTGCCTGGTGGTGGGTAGAGGAAGGTATCCTGTGTATACGTACTGGATTGAGGAAGGTGTCCCGTGTATACGTACCGGGTAGAGAAAGGTGTCCCGCATATATGTACCAAAAATCATGTACGAAATTTGAAAAATGTGCAAATGACGAACCTCGCAATTGCAAAATGTATGGGTACGTTGACGGGACTCAGCATGACAAAACGTTATAATGTACCCATACGTTAACGGGACATGGCGGGTTAATAATATAATTGCAACAAATTTAATTTTTCCCTCTTTGTACTCAAATTTTCGATGCATAGCCTTCAGTATCAATTCTTGGAAGTAAACAGCTGATATCGGAATTATTGATGCTTTGATATCGATATTCCTACAGCTACTGCACTGATATTTCACTGATGGTATGCATACAGTGCCATATCCCAAGTGATGAGGTAAGCTTTTGTGAGAAAAATTATGAGTTCGCAGTCCCTGGGCTTCCCTCACCTTGTAATGAAACTGTGATGGGAATAGCCAAACCCCGCGGCTGCAAATAAGTTTTGCTATCCGACAAGCTTGATGCATAAGTCCAGGAGCTTGGAACGTCATCCCATAAGTAGGTGTGTTTCCCAAGTAGAACATCATTAGTTGTAGAGTTTCGAGATAATCTTCTCGTGGTTGGTGGTTCCATAGTTGCTTTTCAGCGAATGCCACATGTTCATTTCTGATATCACTGAGCTTGAAGGTGGTGAACTTGTCCAAGAAGGCATCATTGTACTTCTTTTTTTTTTTTTTTTTTATCGATAGCCATTGTACTCGGAATCACTCGAAAACGAGGAGTGCCGGTGTGCTGAGCCTGATGGGCCTCTGGCACTCTGCTAAGGCAGCGGTCAAGACCATCTCAAGCATGTGGTGCTGACAATCGAAGTGTAGAAGATGAATACCCTATAGCTGTTCCAAAATCAAACAAGCCCCTAATGACTGCTCTGTGATGAAGGTAATTGTATCAAAGCACATGGCACAGACAAAACTGTCCACCCACCATGGACAAATGGCATGGAACAGTTTCGTCAGTTGGTTGGCCTGACCAGTTTCATTGGGTAGTTTGTAACCCTAGAACACTAAACTTAAAATCCGGTCACACGTACACTAAAATCGGATATGTTTTACCAAATGTTGGGAAATTAAAAAGAAATAGTAAATTTAAGTATTTCTTATTCCAAATCGTTACACATTCAAGTTAAACCACCTTACTATTATTTAACCCTTTTAGGAACTCCTAATCTCTTTAAACGAGATAAGTACTGAATTTAGAAGTGTAAAAAAAATTTTGACAAATTTTCAAAAAAAAAATCCCTCCCCCTCAAAAAAAAAAAAAAAAAAATCTACCACCAATTTTCCTCAAACTTCCCCTAACCCCTCCCAGGTAAGCTGACACTGTTCTCAGGGGATCACCAGTAAATAGTCGATGTGCAAACCGTAGGGAAGAGAGGCAAAAGAAGAGCCTTTTTTAGGTACCGAAAACTGACTTTTTTTTCTATAATGCAGTTTTGGCCTTTGTAAATGAGTGCTAAGTGATATATATTGACTATTCACAACAGGAGCAGCAGCAGTGGTGGTTGCAGGGATGGTGGCAGGGATGGCAGCAGGGGTGTAGCAGCAGGGTAATTGGGATCATCAGAGTCAGCAGGGTAGGCAGAAGGGCCAGCAGCAACGGAGGCAGGGTAGGCAGGGTCAGCAGCAGGGGAGGCATGAGAGACAGGGTCAACAGCAGGGGAGGCACGGGTGGCAGGGGTAGCAGCAGGGGAGGCAGGGGTGGCAAGGTCAGCAGCAAGGGTGGCAGGGTCAGCAGCAGGGGAGGCAGGGGTGGCAGGGTCAGCAGCAGGGTCAGCAGCAAGGGTGGCAGGGTCAGCAGCAAGGGTGGCAGGGTCAGCAGCAAGGGAGGCAGGGTTAGCTGCAGAGGAGGCAGAGGTGACAGGGGTAGCAGCAAGGGAGGCAGGGTCAACAGCATTGTAGGCAGGGGAGGCAGAGTCAGAGGCACGGGAGGCAGGGTCAGCACCAAAGAAGGAAGGGGTGGCAGGGGTAGCAGGGGTAGAAACGGATATAATTAATCACTACAATTCCAATTATTACATTAACATTAAACTCGGGCATGATATACCCTATTTTTCTTTAACTATTATCACTAAACACAGTTACAGTATACCCGAACACGGGTCAATGGAAAAAAAAACAGAAGCGGAGCGGAGCGACATGACCTACCTCTGTTAAGGCACATGAAAGGCTGAAGCTATAGGGGGTCCCAGCCCCCTGCCTCCACAGTAACACAACAAAATGCGCAAGATGTCAGATGCGTCGGGTGTGTTATACCCACGTTCAACGTTCTAAGGTAAATGATTGTCAACCACTCCATTAGAAATGTTTAGGGATATAAGTTTCCTATATGTCAAAGTAAGGTGGAGGGGGCTGAAGTGGAAATATCTGTGTGTGTGTGTGTATATATATATATATATATATATATATATATATATATATATATATATATATATATATATATATATATATATATATCAACCACTCCATTAGAAAAGTTTAGGGATATAAATTTCCAGTATGTCAAAGTAAGGTGGAGGGGGCTGAAGTGGAAATATCTGTGTATATAATATATATATATATATATATATATATATATATATATATATATATATATATATATATATATATATATATATATATCAAAGCTGGGAATGGCACCGCTACTGTTTTAATAGGGATGGTGGTAACGCCATTACTTTTCTAGCCAGTAGCAGAACTGAGAGCGCCACTACTTCTTGGCTGTACTCAAGCGTTACCGCGCTCCTCGCTGCTCACGCGACTAATACAGGTCCGGAGTCGGTGAGTACATACAGATATGCCACCGGTTTGGTTGTATTTATTAATGATGAAAAATAATACTTCCGTCAATTCTGTCAATTAATGACGTCTGTTCTAGATTTACATCAGTAGTTGATTAATTATTATTAATTAGTAAATATCGATCATTAAAATTAAGTAAAGATAAATTAGGATGTCAGCTAGGAGTAGGCAACACACACACACACACCTCTAACTATCCCCGTCTCTTACTCCCGCTGTCTCCCCCACTCTCTCTTTCAGGCTAATTCATAATCACTACGTTATTATTTCGTAACAGTATGTTACTTACAGTTTAAAGTAATGGAAAAAAAAAAATTGCTATTGTATAAATGTCCTTTAAAAGAAAGCCCCAGTTCATTTTTATTTTCGTTTTCGTACATATCTGAAATATGTATCATTGAAAATATAATAAATCTGTATAATATGTATCAATGGTAGGCCCCATTTGTTTGCCTTTTATTTACGTATGTTACTATCAGTAGGTATACTATGTAACAATATAAAAGAACATTTGTTACATTATACAGTAAATAGCTTTTTCCTGTACCTTCGCCTCTAAGCTTCATTAAAGTGACACCGACATGTACTGTAGATGATTTTTTTTTTTTTTTTTTTCAATATAAGTATATACTGACATAATTGGTACACAAAGTAACCACTCAGACGGACTAATACTATCGAAAACAGTATATAGTGTATTGCCATATGAAGATTTTTGTTAACCTTTCCTTCGCTTACCTTTTTCTTATCCAAAGTAGCGGGTGCGCCGCTACATTTCGTATCAAGTAGCGAAACCAGTAACGTCACCAATTTTTCGAGCTAGTAACAGGAATGGGAGCGCCGCTACTTTTTATTAGTAGCGTTCCCAGCATTTATATATATGTACGCACACACACACACACACACACATATATATAAAAGGAAATTATCAAGACCTAAAGAAGTATTTCTTAGAAGTTGATTGAGAAAATGAGCTTAGAGGACAAGATTTAAGTGCTGTATATAAAAAATTCTGTGAATTTTATGAAATAGGAGTCCAGAAGTACATCCCACAGCACAAAGAAGCAGATAAGAAAATACAGAAATGGTTCAATACAGAATGTAAAAAATCAAAAGAAAGAAGAGATTTGTTGTGGAATAGATACAGGAGACACAATAGTGAAAGAGCGTATAATAATTACAAACAGGCAAGAAATGATTATACAAGAATAAGGAGGGAAGCCCAAAAACAGTTTGAGGAGGATATAATAAATAAAAGTAGTGATCAACCAAAGCTGTTTTACAGCTACATCAGAAGCAAAACCAAAGTAAAAGATATAATACAATCCATTACGGACGAGGGAATCACTTATACACAAGAGAAAGATATTTGTGAAGCGCTAAGTAAGAATTTCCAATTAGTTTTTACAGAAGAAAAAATTTTTGAGAGAGACTATATGGAACATGCATGTCCACACATACTACCAGATATACAAATAGCAGAAAAAGTAATACAGGAGGAGTTAAGTAAATTAGACAGAGGAAAAGCAAGTGGTTCTGATGAAATTTCATGTTGGGTACTACGACAATGTGCAAAGCAGTTAAGTAAACCATTATTTTTAATTTTCAAGAAATCCTTGAGTCAAGGTAAACTACCTGATATTTGGAAGAAAGAAAATATTTTCCCCTTATTCAAGAAAGGAAATAGACAAAATCCACTCAACTACCGACCAGTATCACTGACCAGTGTTTTAAGCAAGGTATTAGAAAAGCTCATAAGAAAACCTTGGGTAAATCATCTAGAAGAACACAGTATGATAACAGAAAAACAGGTTGGTTTCAGAAAAGGAAAGTCATGTGTAACTAATCTGTTGAGCTACTATGACAGAGTAACAAACACAATACAGGAAAGAGAAGGAGGGGTGGACAGTATCTATTTAGATTTCAAGAAAGCATTTGACACACCAAAGACTTTTATGGAAACTGTACCATCAAGGAGGAATTCGAGGCAAACTATTTTGTTGGATGCAAGATTTTCTCATAAAAAGAGAAATGAGAACAGTACTAAGAGAAAACTACCCATCATGGAAAGAAGTGACTAGTGGAGTACCACAGGGTTCAGTGTTGGCACCAATCATGTTTTTAGTGTATATAAATGATATAAACAGTAACACTGGAAATGAAAGCTATCTGAATATGTTTGCAGATGATGCAAAAATACAAAGGAGAATTACTAACACAGACTCTTGTAGGGAGCTACAAGAAGAATAAAATAAACTTCATGAATGGAGTAATACATGGCAAATGGAATTCAATGTGGACAAGTGTCATGTAATCAAGTTTGGTAAAAGTGGAAAAAGACCTGATTGGGATTATACGTTAGGAAATAAAACCCTATACACATCAGAAAGAGAGAAGGACCTAGGTGTGATTATCAATAACAGACTATCTCCGGCTGACCACATCAGCGAGAAGGTACGGAACATGTATACACTGCTTGCAAATATGAGAATAGCATTCACATACATAAATGAAGACATGCTAAGAAGGATAATAACATCATTCATTAGACCAACCCTGGAATATGCATCAGTAGTCTGGAGTCCTCATCTCAAAAAACACATAGACAAGATTGAAAAAGTTCAAAGGGCCGCTACAAGATGGATACCAATCTTAAGGGGCCTAAGCTACGAAGAAAGACTAAATAAACTTAATCTACCAACACTACAGGAGAGAAGGAAAAGAGGTGACATGATAATGCTATATAAGTGCATATCAGGGAAGGAGAAAATAGACATAAATGATAACATATGGAGAAGCATCAGCAAGAGGACGCTGCAAAAAACTGCATAAGAAGAGAGGTGATAAAGACGTAAGGAAATTCAGTTTCCCAAACAGAGCAATTGATCAATGGAATGCACCACCGAATGAAATAGTGTGTGCCAAAACAATTCACAAATTTAAGGATATGTATGATAAATATGGTTTAAGACACGGGACAGTACGAGCTTGACTCATTCCTGTAAAGATACAATTAGGTAAGAACACACACACACACACACACACACACACACACACACACACACACACACACACACACACACACACACACACACATATATATATATATATATATATATATATATATATATATATATATATATATACTGTATAATATCATCATCATCATCATCATATATATATTTATACTGTATATATGATCATCATCAGCAGTAACAGCAGCCATAAATAGTCCACTGCTGAACAAAGGCCTCTCCCAACTTTTTCCACGAATTCCTTGAGTGAGCCAATCTTTGCCACTTTTTCCCTGCAAATTTCTCTATCTCATCTCTCCATTTCGTGTCTGGCCTTTTTCAGCTACACTTACAATCTCTTAGTGTCCAGTCTGTCAGCCTCTTGCTCCATCAGTTATCCCTTATTCTTGCTATATGGCCTGCCCACCTCCTATTCTGTTCCTTTATAACTTCAGTAATATCTTTGACTGCTCTCTCACCCAAGTTGATCTTTTCCTGTCTCTTAAAGATATGCCAAACATTGGCCTTTCCATTGCTCTCTGAGAACGAATTAATTTATTTTCCGTTGATTTTGTCAGTTTCCAGGTCTCACAACCATACGTCATAGCTGGAATTATACATTCGTTATATACTTTTCGTTTTATACAAACTGGCAAGCTACTTTTCATAATGTCTCTATGTTTACCGAAAGCTCTCCATCCAATTGTAATGCGTCTTTTTACTTCGCTATCATGATCTTTTGTTAATTTTAGTATTCGTCCCAAGTAGTTGTACTCCTCAATATCTTCAAGAATTTCATCGCATATTCTATGACGCTCTTTGGTGTTTGTGGATTAAACATTACTTTAGTTTTACTCCGGTTAATCTTCAGTCCTACTTTCAGACTTTCTCTGTTCAGGTCAATTAACATTTCTTGCAATGCCTCCGCTGTTTCTGAGATTAGGACAATGTCATCTGCAAATCTTAAATGGTTTAGCTTTTCTCCATCTTCGTTTACCTCTTTATTTTCCCAATCTAGCTTTCTGAAAATACTTTCTAGGCATGCTGTAAATAATTTTGGTGATATTGTATCTCCCTGACGCACGCCCTTCTCAATCTTATTTTTTTCCGAGGCCTTATGTAATTTAACTGTAGCAGTTCACTCTTTATACTGTATATGTTTTCGAGCAGTTTTACAATGTTCTCATTCCCTCCTTGTTCTCGCAGTGAATTTATAATCGCTATGTGCTCCACTGAATCAAAAGCCTTTTCGTAATCACCAAAACCTAAGCATAGTGGTTTATTATATTCTGTAGTTTTCTCAATTAGCTGATTCATTGTATGTAGATGATCGGTGGTTGAATACCCGCTTCGGAATCCTGCCTGTTCACGAGGTTGGTTTTTCTCCAAAATTTTTGATATTCTGTTCGTAAGGACTTTAGTGAACAGTTTGTAAATGACTGATAATAAGGTAATGGCTCGATAGTTACTAAGATCTTTTGAGTCACCTTTTTTGTAGAATAAAATAACTATTTGCATTACACCATGTTTTGGGAATTTTCTTCTGTTTTATACAGTGGGTAAATAAGTGAGCAAACCTATTTTGTACTTCTGCTCCGGCATCCAACAGTAAATCTGTTACTATTCCATCTTCTCCCGGAGCCTTCCCTCTTTTCATAGTTTTAAGAGAAGTATTTACTTTGTCTGGTGTTACCTCAGGTATTTCACTTTTGTCAACCGAAAAGTTAGCTATTGGTACTACTGTCTTTGATGCATATAGTTCTTTGTAAAATTCTTCAACTCTCTTCACCATCTTATTTATGCATTTAATGATTTCACCGTTTTTTTTCTTTCAGTGATGTAATTTGTTGCTTTCCTAGTGCCATTTTACTTCGGACCTGTTTCAGACTTTTTCCATTTTTGATGGTTTCTTTGATCTGATCCATGTTTCTCTTTCTTTTTTTCTTCTCTTTGTCTTTTGTTGATAAGCTTATTTAATTCCCCTCGTTCTATTTCGTCTTTGTTTTTACTTTCATTTCCTTTCGTTTTCTTCATAAGCTCGAGTGTCTGTTCTGAATATTTCTTGGGATTGGTTGTATTAGGTTTTCCTATTACCTCCGCTGATTCTCTTAGCACTTTTGATAGTCTGTCATTCAGCTCATCAGTGTCACACTCAGCATTACTTAGAGCCTGAAATCTGTTCCTTATTTCCAACTGAAAGGCTGCTTTCTTTTCGTTTATTATCATTGGGCATATCTTTTTATCTTCAATCATCTTCTTTCTTTCACTTCTGAAATTAAATCTGGCTGTGCATCCCACCATTCTATGATCACTACCTACATTTATTTTGTTGATACCTGTGACAATTGTGATCGTGTTATTCTTATCTGCTATAATGAAGTCGATTTCATTCTTTGTTTTTCCATTTGGGCTTCTCCAGGTCCACTTTCTCCCTGTTCTTTTGTGGAAGAATGTGTTCATTATTCTCATGTTAAATTTCAACACAATTTACGAACATTTCTCCTCTTTCATTCTTTTCTCCCACTCCAAATTTTCCCATACATGCTTCTCCATTTTTCGACTTCCCAACTTTTGCATTGAAGTCTCCCATGAGTATAGTCTCTGTTGTCTTTTCTTCTTGCATAATCTGGGGGATGTCATCATAGAATATTTCTATTTCTTCATCTGAACTTTGAGAAGTTGGTGCATATACTTGTATTATTTTACAGGGTATATTTTTTGCACAGTCTAATGACAACAAATGCTGCTCTGTCAGATACACTGCTGAATTTAACAATACATACGTACAGTATATATATATATATATATATATATATATATATATATATATATATGCATGCAAAATAACCACAGGAGAAATGAAAGGAGCGACAGTGAGTACTTTCGTATATTACATCCTCAGACAGAGTGAGACAGAAACTTGAAAGGTAGAGGTCTTTTATACACACCCGCAGCAGGTAGTGGCACACAGAACAAAGGATGACCAGAATTTTTACCTGCGGCTTAACTTATGGTCACCTGTATCAGGGAGTGGAACACAACAAAGGATGACCTGAATCTAAAAATGGGTGATGGGTGATAGGTACCGTTCTTTTTTCTTCCTTAGCCCCTACACCGCGGGCATGTTTACCGATGTTTTGCGTGTGCCGCGGGGTTATTCGGGCTCCGACAGACTCTCAAAAAATATTTGCCCAAAATCAGTTATTAGTCCTAGAATATTAAAATTAAATATGCTTATGGCACATACCTTCAGCTTTCTCCTGGAATGTTTGTTGAGCCTTCGTCAGTTACCGTAGGACTTGTGGAGACCTCTGAAGTTGGGTAACGAAGTCTCCACTTTACACTTCCCGACAACCCGTAATATGATTACCACAGCCAGATATTAACACTATAAACACTACTCTATGATTTTCAAGTAGTTTGGGATCCATACTCCAAAAAAAAAAACACTGTGAAAGCAATGAAAATTACGAGCGCGTCTGACCGTCGCACTTTCGCTAGTTTGCTCTTGGTACTCTGTCATTTATTATTCATAAAACCCCTCACACTTTATATTTCTATTACTATATAACACTTATATATATCTACAGTCTTTATCCATTAGTTTCCTTCAGTAGTATTAGTTTATTGTAACTGTAGGGATTCAATTTCTTTCAGTAAAATACGCAGCATTCACTTTCTCGTCCTGTATACTAGCATTGAGAGTGAATGTCACTTTCATCTTCACTCTCATAACTCGTAGTATTCAGACATGCTAGAGTGAAACTTTCACTTTCATTACTCCTAGGGTATATACTCGTATTCTTATAATACTACTCATTTACATTTCTATTTACGTTCTCTATTTTATTTACGTTATTTACATTTCTATTTTATTTACACTGTGTTATGCACTGTCACTTGAAGTAACTTATAAAACTATTTTCCATTGTTCACGTATATTTACATTCATTACTTTCACTTGCTGTTTACACATTATTTACACATTATTTACAATTCCACTTGCACTGTTTTACTCAATAGAAAGATCGTAGTCACTCTTTTATCAATTGTCAGCCCTTTACCTCTTTGCACACGAGGTTTAGTAGGGGGTAAAGGTCACAGGGCCCTTTGCATGGGGGTGAAAAAGTCCCTGAAGTCAGCAAGAAGAAGCAGACGTACCTTTACTTCGGAAGATGAGAGTAAACTGATAACGGAGGGCCGGGGTAGAGGCCTACTTAGGGGATATTCAGTGCTACCAATGTTCGCTCTTGAAACAGCTATGTATAGCACTGAAATGATTGGCAGGAAATCTAGACAATACATTATAAATTAGGTAGTTCCAGGTGAATGTAAATATCACTTAGGCTTCTCCCTTCCCTCCTTACGAAAATAGATTATACGGCATATTTCAAGGGGAAAAAACAGCGAAAATTAGCGAACGAGTGCACGTGAGGTGTTGTCAGGTGATAATTAGCCAATTCCAGGTGTATGGCACTCTCACTTACCTTATTTCTTTCTTGTATATATTATTTGGTATAAGAATAGGGCATAGAGCTTATTTCAATGGATGAAATCAGTGAAAAATTCCAGGGAAGATTTACTTAGCATAGCACGGCCGGGCAGGTGAGAGGATAGGGTAATGGAGGAGGGGGTAGGGAGGGGAGTCAAGAACGGGGAGAAATGGCTAAATTGTCAACAATGGATGGGAGTACAGATGAGATTAGGAGTGCTGACTAGTGTTGGACACTGGCAGTAATGATAGATGATACAAGCCCCCACTTGGAAGCCCGGGTGAATTCAAAATAACACAGAATCACAAAAGCGACGCCCCGCGGTATGGTCCCTTGCTCCCAAGCGTCACGAAAGTGACGCCCCGCGGTTAAGGGGTTAGGGATGCACTTGACAAAGGAGGAGGGAGTAGGAGGGAAAAAAAGGGGAGGGGATGACCTGATCAAACAGTTCTCTGTGCAAAATCCATCTGCACCATATATGTATGGCTTGATTAAAACTCACAAACCAAACAACCCCATTAGGCTAATCATAAGCTCTGTAGGCTCTACGACATACAAGCTCTCCAAGTGGCTTGTAACACTGTTGTCCCCTGTTGTAGGTACTATCTCTGATTCATTTGTACAAAACAATGAGGATTTGGTAAGAAAGTTAAAATCTCTAAACATCATGTTGTACCCCTACAAATTAGTCAGCTTTGATGTTAAATAATTATTCATAAATGTCCCTTTTGATGATGTTTTAACTTTCCTGCCAAGCATTCTGGGTAGTAACATTTATGGTAATCCCTCTGAAAACATTATCAAGCTAATTAAATTGTGCATTGTGAACTCTTACCTTTGAAGGTAAATTTTACACACAAAAATTTGGTATGGCCATGGGTAATCCCCTCTCCCCAGTTCTGGCAAATATTTACATGTAATACTTCGAGAAACATTTACTGACCTCCATAAAGGAGCAAAACATAGTTTGGCTCCGATATGTTGATGATATCCTGTGCTTCTGGCCTAACAGTCTTCCCATTGATGAATTTCTTCTGAAATTAAATTCGTTAGTTCCATCGATTAAGTTTACTCATGAGATGGAAATGGCTAATCAGTTGCCATTTTTGGATGTAAAAGTTGTCAGGGACCAAAATGTTTTGAAGACTAAGTATACAGAAAACCTACAAATATTATGTCACATATGCATTACTATTCAAACCATCATATTAATGTAAAAAGATCTGTGTTCATATCCATGTACCTAAGAGCATATAGAATTTCAGACCCAGAATTTATAGATGATGAACTAAAAATGATTCAGAGTATTGGAAAGAAGCTAATATATCCACAAAGCATACTAACTCAATGCCACAATACAGCCAAGAAACGATTCCTTGAAGGGAAAACTGATAAGCCAGATCGCCAGAACATTCAAAGAACCCTTGTCCTCCCCTTCCATGAAAATTTTCTTGATGTTGTTCACATACTGAGGAAACTTAATGTACAAGTACTATATAAATATGAGAACACCATCAAAAAAACCCTCATCAAGAACAGCCCTTTCAGTAATTCAGGAGTTGTTTACAAAATCCCATGTAAAAGCTGTAACAAATTTTACATAGGACAATCTGGAAAAGATGTGGAAACTAGAATCTCACAACATAAATACAGTGTAAGGACAGCCCAACAGAGTAGTGGTTTATTTCAGCACAAAGCATCCAGTGATCACCATATTGACTGGACAGGCTCCAAGATTCTAGCAAGATCAAAAAGCTTAGATGAAAGAAATGTAATAGAATCTTGTCTAATTTCTGGCACATATGAAAAGAATGTAAACCTGAGCTATGGTCATTTTAAGTGTGATAAATTGTTAACTGAATTAATTTTAAAGCAGTATCCCCCAGACTAACACGTGATTGTTCCCTGTCATCTCCTGTTAGTGTAGTCACACCTGTTTGGGACACACCTAGCATTAATCCTCTGGGTCTTAAGTTAAGCAGCAGTATTTATCCCCTCCTCCCTCCCCCCTCTCCCCTTCCCCCTTCCCCTCCTCCCCCCCTTCCCCCTCCTCCCCCTCCCCTTGCCTTCCCTCCTACTCCCTCCTCCTTTGTCACGTGCGTCCCTAAGAAAGAAAAAAGAAAGGTACCTATCACCCATCACCCATTTTTAGATTTAGGTCATCCTTTGTTGTGTTTCACTCCCTGCTGCAGGCGACCATAAGTTAAGCCGCAGGTAAAAATTCAGGTCATCCTTTGTTCTGTGTGACACTACCTGCTGCGGGTGTGCATAAAAGACCTTTACCCTTCACGTTTCTAACTTTGTCTGAAGATGTAATATACGAAAGTAGGATACTCACTGTCGCTCCTTTCATTTCTCCTGTGGTTATTTTGCATACATATCTTCATGGTGAAGGGAAGTCTCTGCATATATATATATATATATATATATATATATATATATATATATATAATGTACTGTATATCTCAAATATTTGTATCGTTTATACGTATAGAGTCCAACATGCATGCGTCAGCCTTGATCACCTAATTGTGGCTCTCCATACTGGCCTTATAAATGAGATCACACCCTATGAACTCGTCCCAGCTTTTTTTTGTCTCCTCTCTGTAAAAAATCCTGGCTACGTCCCTGAGAGGACAATATAGATTCTTTATTAAACTCAACATTCGATCACTTTCACGATAATTTACAGTAGTACAGTCCTAAAAGAGTCCTTCAAAAGTTTTTTCATAAGACTAATATGAAAATTAATACTAATCATGTTATAAATATAGTAGGTTTCATAGGTCTGTTATGGACTAACAAACCGCCAACAATGAGTAATAACGATGAATCATCAGATTGGTTAAAAGTGGCTAATGGAGTCCCTGAAGCTATAGCTCTTGTTCTAATTCTTTTTGTTACTTATGCCTGCTCAGGTAAACTGGCCCCATATGGGGTCCGCACGCATGGGCAAAACACGATTTTGTGCGAGATTTCATGCACAGAGGCCTATGGGTGGGACTTTGATCGACGAATGGGCAGTCTGGCGTGTTTGACGGTAGCGGATGGAGATGTGCCACCTCTCTCTCTCCACTTGTTTTCGTGTTATTAAGCCTGCTCGGTCACCAG
Organism: Coenobita brevimanus; assembly: GCF_032717465.1. Lineage (NCBI taxonomy): Eukaryota > Metazoa > Arthropoda > Malacostraca > Decapoda > Coenobitidae > Coenobita > Coenobita brevimanus. The sequence continues at coordinate 29,220,160 of NC_137062.1, forward strand.
GTGGGTACCATAACACTTAACTTGTAACAAATCCACATTTCGATATACCTTTCCAATTTGATCCCGATAGCCCTCTGTAACAGAGCCACATTGATACTACTACGTGGCAACATAGGTGGGTCAGGTGGGGTGATGATGGAATGTGTGGCTTGCTACAGTGTTGCCGCGTCTTGCCACAGTACCCCGATTACTAACAAAATTTGCTCTTTCTTGACTTTTTTCAGATTTCGACAATGTCTCAAAGGAACCTCTCTGACGACGAAATAACCGACCTATTGTTCGACGTTGACGGTGCAAGTGATGAGGAGACCCATGTCACACCTGCAGCAGTTTACAAAAGCAGAGACTTGAGCGAGGAGGAAGAGGTGGCCTTGAAAAGTGGCACAAGGTAAGAGACAAAAAACAATGTTGATGCTGCCCGCACCAAGCCCCTCACCTGCACCTTCTACTAGGTCCTCTGACGCATCCTACACCAACTCCCTGGGGATTTTCTATGGGAGGTCAAAAAGAAAGAAGATTAGACAGTCTTTAGACAGGTTTAGGAGACTATATTATGAATACCCCGACGATGAAAACGAAGAACTGCCAGAACTGCTTCCATTTCATCAGCCCTCAGGACTAGATCCCGACCATCCCCCCTTTGCTGAACTTTTTCAGTGTCTCAGTAACACAGAAAGTAGGCCAGCATGCTCTCCAATACAAGTTTCTCTATCATCACCAAACTACATGCACAGTATACACCACACTTCCATTTCCAAAATTTAAAAAAAAAAAAAAAAGTCATGGCAGCAAAACACCTGACCTGGGAGTCCCCAGGGGGGGGACCATTAATGCCCCCACCATCCGCTCCTCTCCCGGTGACGACTTGAGATGCCTGGAGCCACTGCATGACTTCTTCATTTCAGCAATCTCGCGGCCTGTGCTCTAACTTTCACTCTGTTGAGCACCACCTCTCCTTCTCTAAACCTCAGGTTCTTTTTCTAACTGAGACTCACCTGTCTGAGGCAACTGACAGCAGACCCTTTTCTGTATCCTCCTACTTTCTCTATACTCATTTCAAAGCCAAAGGTGGCTGTTGTGTATATATTCGCAACAACTTATCTTGGTCTTGTGTTCCTGAACTCGATTCTTCTGAATTCTCTACACTCTGGCTTCGGCTTTGCTGTCATTCTCTGACTGTATATATCTGCACTGTTTACTTATCTCCTAATTCTACTGACTATCAAAAATTCTTTGACCATCTTACTTCTACAATGGAACACTTTCTATCCATTTCTCCTTTCTCTGAAATCTCCATTCTAGGAGATTTCATTGGTCACCACCACCTTTGGCTCTCCTCTCCTTTCAATGATCCACCTGGTGAACTAGCCTGCATCTTTTCTACCCTTAATGACCTAGAGCAGCTAGTACAGTACCCTACCCGTATCCCTGACCACCTTGGAGAGAGCTCCAGCATACTTTACCTCTTCCTTTCAACTAATCGTTTTGCTTACACTGTTCATCTTTTCTCTCCTTTGGGCTCCTCCGATCACAACCTTATCACCTTGACCTGTCCTATCACTCCGGTACGGCCTGCAGACCCCCAAAACAAACGTCGTCTGTGGCACTTTGGAGCTGCGGATTGGGAGGCCCTCAGGCAGTACTTCTTTGATTTTCCCTGGAATGATTATTGCTTCCATTGCTGGGAGCCATCTGGGTGTGCCTTGCGCTTTATGGAAGTTATTCTCTCGGGCATGGAAGTATACATTATTTTCTCATATCCTTTGACTACTGAAAGAAATCCTTGGTATAATCATGCTTGTTCTAATGCTGTCCACAAGGAGAGGGCCTATAAGAGGTACCGGAGCCAACCCACCCCTGAATCACATCTTTTATACCTGTCTGCCTGGAATCACGCTAAGTCTGTTCTTCGCTCTGCTAAAAATAATTTCATCTGTACTAAATGCTCTAAACTCTCTAACTCGAATTCTTCCCGCTCCTTCTGGTACCTTGCCAAAAGCCTTTCTAACAACTTTACCTCATCATCCTTCCCTCCTCTTTTCTACTCTGATGGCTCTGTAGCTATTTCTTCTACTGATAAAGCAGATCTCTTTGCTTAGACTTTCTCCTCCAATTCCACCTTAGATGATTCCAGTGCTGTTCCTCCGTCACTTCCCCTCTCTGACTTCCTCATGGCTGACATTAAAATTTCTTCAGCTGATGTATTTTCTGCCATCACAGGCCTCAATACTAATAAGGCATATGGGCCTGATGGAGACCCTCATGTTGTCCTCAAGAACTGTGCTTCTGTGCTTACACCCTGTCTGGGGAAACACTTTCACCTTTGTCTATTAACTTGTACCTTTCCTTCTTGCTGGAAGTTTGGTCTCATTCAGCCAGTCCTAAAGAAGGGTGACCATTCCCAACCCTCTAACTATCGTCCAATTGCTTTAACATCCTGTATCTCAGTCTTTGAGTCAATTCTTAATAGAAAAATTTTCAACCATCTTTCCTATCACAACCTTCTTTCTGATTGTCAGTATGGGTTCCGTCAGGGACGCTCCACTGGCGATCTTCTCACCTGCATTTCAGACTCCTGGTCATCCTCCTTTCGAGAATGGCAAAAGCTTTACCATTGCACTTGACATCTCAAAGGCTTTCAATCGAGTCTGGCATAAATCTTTAATTTTCAAACTGTCCTCTTACGGTTTGTATCCTTCTATCTGTGCCTTCATCTTTGGCTTCCTTTCTGGTCGTTCTATAGCCGCTGTTGTAGACGGCCATCGTTCTTCTCCTTGATCTATCAACAGTGGTGTTCCTCAAGGCTCTGTCCTATCACCAACTCTCATCCTTTTATTCATCAATGACCTTCTAAGCTGTACATCTAACCCGATCCACTCATACACTGATGACTCCATCCTTCACTTTTCCATTCGGTTTCTGCAACGTCCATCTCAGCAGTTACTTCAAGAAACAAGGGATGAGGCTGTGGCACACCAAATGTCTGACTTGGCTCGGATCTCTGGCTGGGGTAAAAATTATCTGGTTGTTATTAATGAATCAATGACTTAGTTTTTACACCCATCAACCCGACAAAATCTTCCACAGGTGTATCCACTAATGTTTAATATCCAGCTTAATCCTGCACCATCCTTGAACATGCTTGGGGTTTCATTTACTTGGGACTTATCTTGGAAAGATCATATTCTATCTCTAGTGAAATCTGCTTCCAAGAGATTGGGTATGCTAAGCCTACTCCCTACCTTTACCCCTGCACAATTGTTGACTCTATACAGTGATTTTATCCACCCATGTGTGAAGTACAACTCTCATGTGTGGGGAGGCTCCCCACATACAGCTCTTCTCAATAGGGTGGAGTCAAAGACTTTTCGTCTCATTAACTCTCCTCCTCTTACTGACTCCCTTCAACCTCTGTCTCTTCGCCGCACTGTTACATCTTTATCTCTTTTCTATTGCTACTTTAATGGTCACTGCTCCTCTGAACTGTCTGCATGCATTCCTCCACCTCTACGATGGGTGCGTAGCACCCGTCTAGCAGCAAACTCTCATCCCTTTTCTGTCCAGCTCTCTAATGCAAGAGTTAACCGTTACTCCCAGTCCTTCATTTATGCAACAGGTCAACTCTGGAACTGTCTCCCTCTGTCTGTATTTCCTGCTGCCTATGATCTCCAGTCTTTCAAACTCAGTGTGTCCAGGCATCTCGAAATGAATGGATCTTGAATTTGGCTTTCTCTTGTATTTTGTTTTTCTTTTGGAGGGAACTGTTATTGCGGGCTCATGGCCTTTGGTTCCTTCTTCCTCGCATAAAATATATATATATATATATATATATATATATATATATATATATATATATATATATATATATATATCATCATCATCATCATCATCATCATCATCAGCCGTTTGAGTATCCACTGCAGGACTGGCCTATCTCAACCGAAGTCGGGAGATACAGCCAATATCTCAACCAATTGGCTTAGGCTGTCTGAAATATATATATATATATATATATATATATATATATATATATATATATATATATATATTCATCATCATCATCATCATCATCATCATCATACGGACCTCCTTTCCCACCCAAGGGCAGGATGAGGAGTAGCAGTGTCCAGACAGCCCAAATTTGCCCAATCCAATGACGCTTCCATTCAGTCATCATTCAAGCCCCCGGAATCATGGCTCTATCGGATACACCAAAAAAAGAAAACATTCACCACGTTCTGTAGCTCCACATAAACGTATCTGATTGAGTCAATCCGGACGCTGCCACGTTAAAAAGGGGTGCCAAAATCCCTGATCATGCACTTCTCACAACATTCATCCAGCCAGCTCGATCTCTTGTTAGTTCCTTAGCCTCACCGACTTCCAAACCTCTCTTCTTGACACACTCATCCATCATATCTCTCCACCTTCTCCTTGGCCTACCTCGCCTCCTCCCTCCTTCAAATTCATTCAGTTATTCCTTTTTCACGGTGCTATTGTTATCCATTCTTTCCTCGTGACCATACCATCTCAGTGCACTTCTTCGATTCTGGTGTCCACTGACTTCCTTACTCCACACTTTTCATGAATCACATTATTTTGTATCCTATCCACCCTCTGTACTCCATATACATTCCTCAGCAGTTCCATCTCCACTGCTCGTATGCTTGACTTTTCATTTTCATGCCACACCATAGTCTCACATCCATATGTTAAAGTTGGCACTAACACTTCCTCATGTAAGCCTCGTGCAGCTGCAACACTCAAGCCTGTGTTTCTTATCAAGGCCTTTATTGCACCAGGTACTTTTTTTCCTTGTGTCACTCTACATTCCTCTTCTATTGTACATTTTCCTCTCTTTTCTATCACTGAACTCAGGTATTTGAACTCTCACCGGTTCCAGTTTCTCTCCATTCACTGTAACATCACACTGGGAGTCACTTTCTCTTTCGAGAACCATCACTTTACTCTTTTCTACATTTATTCTCAAGGCGGTGGCTGAATCGGTAGAGAGGCGGCTTGCAGTCCTGATGGACCCAGGTTCGAATCCTGGCTGGGGCAGGGGACAGTTTAAGGATTTGAATTTCATTAAAAGCAGACTTTCCTGATCTACCAGATGACCCGCCGACATGTTGTAAAAATACCCCCGCTAATACCAATACACCAGTCCTGTATGAGACAGCCCTAGCATGTATTCAATATGGACGGTGGGTGTTAGCGCCGAAGTGGTGACATGTGGAGGTGTAGGAGGACTACTGGGCCTTGGGTTAGGCTACTGCCCCCAAGATATAGGCCCTGAAGCCTTTGCCCAGTGTCGGACACATTAAAAAAAAAAAAAAAAAAAAAAAAACAGACATCAGGAAAACTCTGCACTAGCCTACCAAGTTCTTGTCCGGTACTTGCAAACAGTACTGCATCATCAGCAGCAAACAATTTTGAGATATTCCATCCATCACCGTTCATTACCAACGGCATCCCTCTCTCCATTACTCGTGTTTTTACTCCTCTCATCACCCCATCCATATACATTCAACAACCATGGGGACATCACACAACATTGTCGCACTCCCACACCAATTGTGAACCATTCACTTAGATGCCCATTAACCCTTACAGATGCTTCGCTACCATCATAAAAACTCTTCACAGCACCTAGCAGCTTACCATCTACACAGTACATCCGGAAAACTTTCCACAGTCCCTCTCTGTCTACTTTGTCATATGCTTTTTCCAGATCCATGAATGCCATATAAACCTTATGGTCCTTCTCACAAGCCTTCTCTGTTATCTGTCTCACTGCAAATATTTGATCCACACATCCTCTTCTCACTAGGACTTTTGATATTTCTCTTACTTTCTCTATAATAATCCTTCCATATACCTTCCCTACCACACTCAATAAACTTAAGCCACGATAATTCTTGCACTCACTTCGATCACCTTTATGTACAGGGGTACAATCACAGCCTTTTTCCACTCTGCAGGCACAGTTTCACTCATCCTTGCCTTCTTACATATCCAACAAGCACTTCATTCCACTCTCCACTATACTGAAGTATTTCTCCATACATACACCTCATCAACCCCAGCTGCTTTCCCATTTTTTAGCTGCTTCACAGCACTCTTCATCTGTGCTAGTGTCATGTCTCCTGGCACTGCATTCCTTCTCTGCACCTCCCCCAAACCAATCATGTTTACAGTCGCTCTGCTCTCTCTATTCCCATTCATCAGGCTTTCAAAATATTCTTTCCATCCGGTCCTTACTTCATCCCCATGGGTTAATAATCTACCACCTACATCCTTCACACCATCACATTTCTTTCCGTTTTCACTTCTACATTTCTGCACCTCTTTCCAGAAAAACTTCCTATTTTCAGAGTAGTTCGCATTCATTTTTCTTCCTGGATCATCATTTACCTCCTTCTTTTTCCTCTTCACTAGTCTCTTTACATGCTTCTTGCTCTCAGTATAATCAGTTCTTATTTCAACTGAACCACTTTAGTAACTTCTTCCTCTTTTCCTCCATCACTCTCTTAACTTCCTCATCCCACCATGCCGTACCTTTCTTCTTTGTTGTTACTCTTGCCACACCACACACCACTTTAGCATTCCTAAATAAACAATCTCCATATGTATTCCACAGGCTGTCCAGATGCATTTCATTCCAGTTCACTGATTCCTCTACTTTGGTCCTGTAATCATCTGCCATTTCTTTGATCCTCAGCTTCTCGACTTTCAGTCTTTCTCCCTGACTGCTCCTCTCTTTCTTGATCCACCTCACTCCTCTCAGCTTGATCTTGCATACCACAATCATATGATCTGACAGACCTCCACATCGTCCTCTCACGGCCTTCGTATCAGCAACCACTCCCATCATCGACCTCTCTACAAGCACGTAATCAATCAGGCTTCTTTCAACACGATCCCCGTTTCCTCTATAACATGTATTTTTATGTGCATCTTTGTGTTTGAAATACGAGTTACAAATACACAACCTCCTCCTGACACATAATCCTTTAGTCGCTTCCTATTATCATTTTCTCCTGGTACTCCATAACAGCCCATTTTGTCATCCTCAGGACCAGTGCCTTCTCTTCCATTCATATCCCTCATTATGATCACTTTACAGCTCCTGGGCATTTCTTCCACTACTTCATCCATCTCATCCCAAGATCCTTCTATCTCATTCTCACTCCTGTCCTCACACGGTGCATATGCTACAATTACTGCCACTTTCACCTTCTCAAACTTGAACTTGACATACATACACCTTGAGCTGACACATTTGTAGTCTCTCATTCCCCTCTGCCACACATCCATCAACAAAGCAACTCCTTCTTTGCATCTTCCTCGCCCATTCATTCCCGATCTTACACATTTCACACCCTCCCACTCCTCCACGTCGCACCCTTTCATCTTCGTTTCACACAGTCCCATCACAACATATCTCGCACTCTTGAACACATTCACTGCTTCCACCCTCTTGGTTTCCTCATTCACACCTCTCACTGTTCACATGGCCATTCGAATCTGCCCATTTGGTTGGGGCCATGCCCAGGTAATGGGCCCTCCGAGGCTCTCTGAAACGATGCCATGATTATATAAGTGATTTTAGATAGGGGAATCTGAGGGACACTTAACCCTGCCATAAACCCCGGTTATATGGTTACCACCCAGCGTAGTATATGATAGTATATTCCTGGGTACAGGAAACCATTTGGCTTGTCACTCAGCGTAGAGTTCATATAGCATTACTCTACATTGAGTGAATGGATGATGGGCGCCCCCACCCACCACAAAGGCGCCCTCAACCACCACAAAGAATACATGGATTCAAAGGAAACAAAAATGCCATTTCATCTAATGAACCAACAGATATTACCTGAATTTGAAACTTCTCTACCATAAATACTACGGTACCATACTCATTAGTTTAGCCCATTCGGTTCATTTCAATTTTTTATTCTGCTATTTCAAAATTATTCTGTTCAGATTATAAAAGTAATGTATGGATTAACAGATTATCAGAAGCTGTAACAAACCTCTCTGGCGGTTGCAGCTTAAACACATTAACTGACTGAAGGGGCTGAGCTCTCACTGCTATTTCCAGAGTGAGAATCAGCTTCCTTGCTGTCCCTGGACTAGATCCAGGTTACCCTCTGCCCTACACCAGACTAGTGAAGGCCACGTTGACAAAGTCTTCATAGTTGATGGTGATGACATCCTTCATCTCTCGGTCACGCGCCTTGAAGGCTTCTCTCAGGTTACGCAGCTGGATGTTGCATATGATGTTGTCCAGGGTTATTTTACGCAACCGTTGTGAAAATTTGGTCACCAGGAACCCTACGAATTTAGGCCTCAGCCGATATCCCACCTGCTGTAGGGCAGTGCCCATTTCACTCTCATCAATGGTGCCAGAGTTATCATGGTCATAGCGACGGTACACGTCAGTCCAATGGTTGATAAATGTGAACTGTTGCCTAAACTCCTGTCAGTTGATAGTGCCTGTACGGTCATGATCAAACCTACTGATCATATATACAAATTATCTATCTATCTATCCATCTCTCTCTCTCTCTCTCTCTCTCTCTCTCTCTCTCTCTCTCTCTCCATTTATTTATTTATTTATACACAACTGTTAAGTGATGTATTTTGGTAGTTCTAGCAGTTACTATTAGCAAAGTCTTCAAAATATACTAAACAGTCCATAGCAGTGAGTAACGTGGCAAACAAAATGTTCGGCTTTAATGCAAGGAACTTTACAAAATATCTGAAATAGTATCCATAGTTAAGCCAAGTTTAGATTACTGTGAGCAGTACTGGTTACTGAGCCATATTAAAGACGAAGACACATCTAAAACAGTGAAGCGAAGATCCTCTGTACTGATGCCATTTCTGTGAAATGTGTACTCAGAGGAACGACTATAGAAAGTACATAGGTTTTCACAGAAAACAAATCCAACTTCGTGGCAATTTAATTGAAGTTATTCAAATACTCAACAAATTGGAAGACATCAGTTATCAAAATTTGTTCGACATGCCAAATACTACTGTGACTAGATATAAAGGGATGAAACTGAAAGGTAAGCGATGTACCACTAACATGAAAAATACTCAGATATATGCATAGAAGACCAAGCAAATAAAGTAGTTGTTAATTCCCGTGCCAAAGACACATTTAATACTTATAAGTATTTCGAGATTTTAAGCAGTATCTAATTGTATTAATCTCCATTTTGACATGTATCCTACCGACAATGAGACGGCTAGTTAATTATAAAAGCATTCTAGGGTTGCATATGTTTCCTTATTGACAGAACTGTAGATTAGAAGTTGAGCAGTGCATAATATTTCCATTTTTTTTCTTTCCTGTGAAAACTTCCATATTTTTTTCCAACGATCATGGTGTTTTTTGCCTTTTCCCTGCCGGTTTACTACGGAGTATGGTGAGCGAATGAGAGCCCTACTCTCTTCTATCTTTCTTCACGCGTTGGTTAGATTATTTGTAGAAGTACTTGTTTCCAAACAGATAACCTCGTTATGGGCCAATAGGCTTCCTTTTGTCTGTGTTTCCTATGTACTGCAAAAAGCAACATTAAGACTGCCGCTGTTTTTCTTCTGTATTCTTTTCAGCTGATATACTTGAAGTGAGTGGACAGCTAGGATGGTTGCAGGAAATATTCTGCAACATTTCTCTAACATCACTCACTCTCACCAATCTCAGCTCTAGCTCTCATACACTTATGTTACTGACGGACGCTAATCCCAGGCTAACTATCGCCAGCTTTAGCAAGGCCATGAGATATAGTTTGTTTGTTTGTTTGTGTGTGTGTGTGTGTGTGTGTGTGTGTGTGTGTGTGAGAGAGAGAGAGAGAGAGAGAGAGAGAGAGAGAGAGAGATGCCAAAATATTTCGAAAAGTTGTGGACAAATTACCACCAACCTTCAGGAAACAGCATCTATGTGGATGTGCAGAAGCCAATTACGTTTGGCGAGAATTTGATCAAAGACGACCAAATATCAGCCGCCATGTATTTCAATAGAGCTTTTTGCGAAATGCGGTGACTGAATAACTTCGAGTTTTTCTATTTTTCAAATTTATGCTTTGTAGGTCATTTGTACCTTATCCACCAACATATTTTGGCGGGCGATTAGAATTCCCCCCAGAATGCTTTTGTTTATTTTCAAATGCAAGAATTATGTTCAGATCCTAAAGAAGAATCATACTGCTATAAATCAGATCAGTGATGACTTATATCACATACTGTAGCCGGCGACAGGGGTCTAATTTGGGAAGTAGTGTTTGTTGAAGCTCATACCCCCTGCCTCTAATCTCTCTCTCTCTCTCTCTCTCTCTCTCTCTCTCTCTCTCTCTCTCTCCTTCCGTTCATCCTTCCTTTGTCCTTGAGCACTCTCCGTCTTCTTCATTCTCTCTTCTCCTCCCTCCTCTACACGGAAGTGTCTGGCATGCACACGGTTTTAAAAATACGTCAACAGGCAAGGTAAGTACACACACACACACACACACACACACACACACACACACACACACACACGCACACACACACACATACACACACAAAATCAAGGACGAATCCAAGGTAGTCTGTTCGATTGGGTGCAAGATTCTCTCAGTAAACGGGGAATGAGAACAGTGCTAAGGGGAAATTACTCATCATGGAAAGAAGTGACAAGTGGAGTTGCTCTGTACTGGCGCCAGTTATGTTTTTAGTACATATAAATGACGTAGACAGCAACACTGGAAATGGAAGCTACCTAAATAGGTTTGCTGATGATGCAAAAATACAAATGGAAATTACAAACACAGAGTCTTGCACAGAGCTACAAGAGGAATTAAATAAGCTTCATGAATAGAGCAATAGATGGCAAATGAAATTCAGTGTGGACAAAATTGGTAAGTGAAAAAAAGACCAGACTAGGACTATAATTAGGAAGTTCATCCCTACAAACATCAGAAAGGGAAAAGGATTTAGGAGTTATTATCAATAACAGACTATCACCGACTGACCACATAAATGAAAAAGTAAGGAACATGTACACACTGCTTGCTGATATGAGGGTAGCATTCACATATATAAATGAAGACATGCTGAGAAAGGTAATAACATCATTCATCAGACCTACTCTGGAGTATGGATCAGTAGTCTGGAATCCGCATCTCAAAAAACACATAGATAAAATGGAAAAGGCATAAAGGGCTGCTACAAGATGGGCACAAAGATTCAGAGACCTAAGCTATGATGAAAGACTCGAAAAATTAAACTTGGCAACATTACAGGAGAGATGGAAAAGAAGAGACATGATTATGTTAAATAAATACATCACAGGAAAAGAGAAAACAGACGAAAATGACTACGTAACCTATGGGTAAGCAACATTAAAGGGACACTGCAGAAGACTGTATGTAATAAGAGATGATAAAGATGTAAGGAAATTCAGTTTCCCAAATAAAGCAGTTGATCAGTGGAATGCACTACCGAATGAAATAGTGTGTGTCAAGAAATTCATAAATTTAATGACATGTATGATAAAAATGTTTCAAAACACGGGACAGTACAAGCTTGACTCATTGCTGTAAAGATCCAGTTAAGTAAGAACACACACACCGTAATCCGTCGGGGTGAAGGGCACGGGTCATGTGCATCAATTCTAATCCATAAGTGTTTTATGCGTGTTTTATGCGTGGTGCTGCCATGCCATTTACTTTCTCCAACTTGACGGGTTACACATAGCATTCATTAACGACTCTCGCACGAAGCAGTCATTTGTTCTCATTTCATTGTTATTGCTGCCACATGATTTTACTCCGTTCGGAAAACAAAGCTTGGACTGAAGAGGTTGGACAGATCCTTCCTTAATCCTCTCTCTTTCTACCAGTGCGTTCTTCTAAACTGAGTAGTATTATCTGTTATCAGCAAGGGAACGTCAGTGACACGTTGGACTGGAAGGGGTTCATCATAATCGCAATGGGTACAGGCCAGCCATTTACAACACAATTCCCTTTCTGTATGATGTTGTGTATTTGTTTTAGTAATACGATCACCAGATGATAACATTCGGTTAGGTGGAGACATGTGGGTGTTAGACGGTTTATGTTTGACTGAAACCCATTTACTGAGAGAGGACTCTTATAAGTTCAACTGAATCATCTGGGGATTGCAATAATAATGAGGTGCGAGAATTAATATCGTGGCAAAGAAATAGTAAATGATTTCCTAGCGTAGAGAATATCATTCAGCATTGGTACCAGTAAGTAGCACTACAATCTTCTCCTGTCATAAAGAACTAAAAATCTATTATATATAGATAGATAGATAGATAGATAAATAGATATAGATATAGATAGATAGATAGATATACTTTATATATATATATATATATGTGTGCGTGTGTGTGTGTGTGTGTGAAATGTCATATTTCAAGGTCAGAAGGATATCCAGTCCCAAGCTGCCACAGGGATATCACTGGTGTAATTCCTCTTCTCCCTATCTCCAGGGAATAGATAGTGTTTATGTTGAAGAGGCAGTACTAAGGCCACTAACCAGGCCTTTGGACAAACACCATTCCCATGTTATCACTTAACAGGGGTTATGATAACCACCCGACTGTATTAATGGGTTACTTTCTTCTGTTTTCCAGCTCTAACCGCCTGAGTCAGTAAAATCGAACGAGTATGTTAAAAACAAAAGATAATCATGTTACTAATATGTGCCGTGCCACTATTGAGTAAGCCCTAAAGGCAGTATTCCCAGCCTGACCCAGGTAAAAGGCTTCCGACTTAAACTTCGTTAAAAAATTTTAACTGATCTCCCACAAGAACACTGAAATGTCATTAAAGCTCCCTTGCTAGAACCACCACACCAATCCTGAATGTTACAACAGTGGCAAGTTTTCAGTATGTATGGTGTTTATTAACACTAAAATGGTGACAAATCTGATAGAAAAGTGTCCCTCAGGGAACAAATAGTTTGAGCTAAATTCAGAGTAGTAAATATGAATTAAAACTAACATATCATATAAATGAAAACACACACACACACACACACACACACACACACACATATATATATATATATATATATATATATATATATATATATATATATATATATATATATATAAAATGTACAGAAAAAAATTCCCCTCTGTTGCGGCCTGCCACACGCGGCCGTTCTGGAAAGACAAGCAGAGGCACAAAAACAACAAACACAAGATAACTGTGGCAATTTCAGGCGATTTTTTCGACGTTGTCTTCAATAGAAAGTTTTAATGGTTTTCAGAAGAGCTGGAGAGGCGAGAGGGGTTAGGGAAAAGCAGGGAGGAGAAAGAGGAGGGACGGAGGGGGTTGAAAGGAAGGAAGGACTGAGAGAGATAACGGGAGGGGAAATGGAAGGGGAGAAGGAAGAAAAGGGAGAGAGGGTGATGGAAGGATAGGCGAGAGGATAAAAAACTCAACAGTAGGAGGAGTGAGAGAAGAGAGAGGGGAAGAGGCAGAATGGTACTGGGAACGATCGGGGAGAGAAGGTTACATGGGGGAACGGAGGAGTAGATGGAGAGAATGTAAGAGAAAAGGTGTGTGTGTGTGTGTGTGTGTGTGTGTGTGTGTGTGTGTGTGTGTGTGTGTGTGTGTGTGTGTGTGAGAGAGAGAGAGAGAGAGAGAGAGAGAGAGAGAGAGATTGGTATGACTATAGAGGAAAGGGAATGATTGAAAGTGAAGATGAGGAGGTGATAAGACTAGACAGAAGGCGGAAAGGGAGAAGCCATAAGGGGAGGGATGGTGAGGTGAGAAAAAGTTAGAGGGAGGCAAGCGAAGGAATGATGTACACTCACGATCACTAATTTCTGCTCAGGGGTGCCCCTTCCTACCCAGGGAGAAGGGAAGGGGGGAGGGAGACAAAACAAGCTCCACCCGCGTCTACCCCAGCTCCCAACACTTTCCCATATCCCTACCTCTCCCAACATCCCACTCGTTATTCTTAACTGGCAGGTACTGTCCATCTCAACCTAACCTCATAGTCACATTACTAATACACAAACAAAACACTAGGATATGTAAAAAGTATATAACATAACACTGAACACGCTGCAGCAAGAAATTAATGAATTATAACATTGACAGTAAAACAAAAGTGTTAACAACGGCCATCCCAGGTCTTATGCGGTGGGTGCTTGCGTGCTTGCGTGTTTGTGGCTGCGTGTGTGTGTGTGTGTGTGTGTGTGTGTGTGTGTGTGTGTGTGTGTGTGTGTGTGTGTGTGTGTGTGTGTGTGTGTGTGTGTTTGCAAAGCAATGCACCCAACACATGAGGCCTGAGGTGGCTGTTGTGAACTTTTTTGTTATACTGTCGTCATATTGTACTAATTTCTTGCTGCAACGTATTGATAGTTATCCGGTATATACTTTTAACATTTCCTAGTGTTTTAAGTTTGTATTAATAGTGGGACCAAGAGTGTTAAGCGTGAAATCAGCTTGAGATGTAACTGCCAGTTAAGAATGTCGGGTGGAATGGGGGGTTGGGTAGGGTTATGGGGGAGGGTCGGGAGCTGGGGTAGTGACGGGTGGAGCTCACTTCGTCCCCCTCTCCCCTCTTCCCTAGGTATACAGGGGCAGGAAGCTGGCACCCCTGGGCAGAAAATAGTGATCGTGAGTGTACAGGGAAGTAGAGGAAGATGGGAGAGGGAGAAAAAATGGATAAGAAATATGATGTGATGAATTAAAATGAATAAGTGAATGTAAAAAAAAAAGTAAGAATAGAGTGAATATAAACGAGACAGAAGAAGTAATCACAGTGGGAATATTTATAACGACTGCTTGGACCTTTCCTCCCCCAGTTCATCATACTGCTTCGAATCCTGTAAACCACTGAAGCCTCCCGTTTCATTTTTTATTCACCCTCAAATGATTTTATTCAGCTCAGGAAAATCATCTTATACTGGAGAGGTTAATGAAGGCTATAGCTAATACATCCAGAGGAAATACCTCTCCTATTATGTATAAAATCGTCTGGAATAGCTAGAACAAACCAGACAAAGAAATCATCGCTGTACAGGAGGCTATTACCAGCTATCTGAGCCCTCCCTCGTCAAGTTCACCATTTTTCATCTTCCTCGTAGGAGTTGGAGGGGAGGTCTGAGTTTCTGTCTTAATGTACCGTATGTTTTGTTTAAGAGTTACGTTCCTACGACTCCCTCTCAGCTGGGAAAAAAATCGTTGACTTAAGCCGAGAAAAGCAGTGATGTCTCCAACCAAGACTGTGTTATGAGGACCGTATTTACATTTTGGCTCCTATGACTTACTCTCAGCACATTAAAATCCTTTGATGTTAGCTACAAAAGAGTTCTGGAGATGTCACACAGTATGAAATAGTTAATGGAGATCACTTTTTACACAGTGACTCAATTTCAGCTGAATGATACCGTTTGTTACTAAGTGGAATAAAATAATACAACAAAGGATGTGACTATGCCTGGGTGTAGAGTTTCTATTTCTCCCCTCCCGTTCCGCCTCTCTCTCTCTCTCTCTCTCTTTCTCTCTCTCTCTCACACACACACACACACACACACACACACACACACACACACACACACACACACACACACACACACACACACACAACCTCCAATTGTTGTCCCACATTTACACTCATACTTCCTACCAAAACACAAAACATCTCACCCTGCAGTCTACAGCCACACCTACACACGCCTCACATAATTATACCCTCTTTCCACATTCACAACCATTCAGGAGAAAAGATGAAAAGAGATCATCATCATTATCATCATCATCATTACCATCATCACGACCTCTTCTTCGCACCCAAGGATGCAATATAATTTAATGATATACAAACGAAGCAAATTTATTTCTCTCGGCTGATCATTGAGCAATTTTCTAAAATTTATTTTTTTCTTCGATAACTCAGTAAAATCTTCTGTTTCTCTCCCTTACACTCCTGCATCTTACTTACACCCCCACAACCACATTTCGCACTTTCTCTCCATGAAACACTCACCCATATACTTACACTCACCCTCTTACCCATATCTATACCCACACCTCACCAACACTTACACCTACACCAACCCTCATCCAAACCGACCTGGACCCACACTCATATCCATATCCACCTAGATCGTGACAGCAACAACCCAAGGCCATGCTCACAAGGGGGGGGGGGTTAACCCTCCCATTTGGAAAGTATGAAAATTCGAATGAAAATAATACAAAAAATGCAACTTATCAAATCAAATAAATCATTTTAAGAATGTTACAAGATAGAAAAAGTTATAGAAAAGAGTTAAAACGTTCTGCATAATATAAGCTTGAACGAATTAAGAAGTTTCAAGAAGGTCCTAGAATGCTATTTTACCAAAGTGAATGAATGGAAGGTCATGGAAGGCTATTGAAAAAATAGACGTTTGTAGAACGTACTGGTAGTGGAAATATCTAGAATGTTTAATGAGGTTATATAAACGGTACTTCTGTGCAGAGGGAGTTAATTTGCGGTCAGAAATCAGCGAGTGGAGAAGTGATGTCTCTTGTTTTTCCCCTTTTTTTTTTTTTTTTTTTTTTTTTAGTGACAGACGTTAAGTAAACGACCGAATTCTTTGTTTTACTTCCAAGGATCAATAGAGTTCAGTATGTAAATTATCCTGAGTTTGTACCCTTTCAGTACTTCAGCCAGTTACAGTACCTAAATTTACCGTGCTTAGTTTAATGGGTCCAGATTGAGCCTGTGCAAGTTATATCCCAGGGGTGGTTGGGGTTTATTGCTCACGTAACGCCACTCAGAGATGAGTGAGGCTCATGATTCTCATCCTAAATGTCAGGACCAACTTGCCTAGCCCCGGGCTCCTCCGCTCCTCATGGGGCAAAACAGGATTAGATGATGAATGAATGATTGAATGAATGAATGAATGAATGAAAAAAAGGGAATAAACTATTTTATGAAAAAAAGCGTTTCCCCCCCCTCCCCCATAAAAAATCCTGCGCACGGTCCTGCAACAACCAATTATACCTACACTCACCTGCACCCCCCACCCCACTTACACCTAAACTCATATTCATTCACACTGTTGCTATTTCCGGGAATGCTCATCGGCGAAGAGGTGACGGTGCGGCCTTATTCTTTACCAACATCCGCGACCTTACCACAAATTTAAACTCAGTTCATTTTTTCCTTCAGTCCATATCCCCTTTGGCCCTTTTCCTCACAGAACCACAAATCTCACCCTCTACCGATATATCTCCATTTTGTTTTCCCGGTTACCATCTCCTTACAAACTTTCGAAACAAGGGCGGCACCTGTTGTTATATCAAATCCCAATATGCAGTTGATACTATTTTAAACTTCACTTCATCCAGTTTTGATTACTCATTATATAAATTAAATTGCCAAAACATTACCAAATATATCTGTGTAGTTTATCGTTCCCCCATTGCTTCTTCGGAACCCAGTGTATTTGATTCCATATCCACTCAGTTGAGTAACCTTGACCTTGCCCTTGGCAATGAAATTACCATTTTGGGTGATTTTAACATACACAATGTTGAATGGTTATTGCATTCTGCCCGGACTGACAACGCTGGTCTAGAGTGCGAGCTGTTTGCGGAATCGTTTAATCTCACCCAGTTGGTAAAGCAACCAACCAGAACACCTGATAATCCTGACCATAATACCCATCTCTTGGATTTATTCTTGACAAATAATCCAGATCAATACAGGATAGAGGTACTGTCACCACTTGGATCCTCTGACCACAATCTCATCAAAGCCTCATTAGTTAACCCTCCTACACCTCCCCATTCCGAACCTGTCAGGGTGACCCGATGGCACTTTGATAGGGCAGACTGGGATGGCTTTAGAAATTATCTTGCTGACATTCCATGGCAGTCTTTCTTCTCTAGTGATCCCAATTCTACCCAGTCCCACATTTGCGACTTAATACTAGCTGGTATGGATTTATTCATACCAAGTCAACAATTCACTAAAAGATCAAACTCTCCAAAATGGTTTGATGGCAATTGTGCCAGAGCAACAGCCCAAAAGTCATTAGCATATAACTCTTACTTAAAATCAAAAACATCTGAATCACTCTCCCAATTTAAAATTGCTAGAAATCATGCAAAAGCTGTATTAAATCTATCTAAATCAAACTTTCTTCAAAAGCAAGCATCAAAACTACTTAACAACCCTAATGACAATAGAATATTCTGGTTAACTCTTAATTCTTTCAATAATAACTTTAACAAGTCATCTTCCATTCCCCCACTAAAATCTTCAGATGGCAATATTACAAATGACCCACGTGGGAAAGCAGATATCTTTGCTAGTACCTTTGCAAGAAACTCTACCATAGATGATACCAGCCAGAATGTCTCAGTACTGGAACTTGATTCTCCCGAAATTGCCCCACTTAAAATACAGACAAGATTCGTAAAATCCATCCTAGACAATTTACCTACCAACAAAGCTCCAAGCCCAGATGGAATTCCGCCAATTGTTTTGAAAAAGTGTTCCCCTGAGCTTGCCTCTGTCCTAGCTAAATTATTCAGACTATGCATACGTACTTCTTTATTCCCAAATTCATGG
Source organism: Coenobita brevimanus (assembly GCF_032717465.1). Lineage (NCBI taxonomy): Eukaryota > Metazoa > Arthropoda > Malacostraca > Decapoda > Coenobitidae > Coenobita > Coenobita brevimanus. The sequence continues at coordinate 29,238,772 of NC_137062.1, forward strand.
GAAGAAGCCAATATCCACCCAGTTCCGAAGAAAGGAAGTTCGTCTGACCCCTCCAATTACAGACCAATAGCTGTCACATCTTCTCTTGGTAAGATATTTGAAACTTTAATAAGCACATTGTTAAACATCTTGAATCCAACAACTTAATTAGTGATAGACAATACGGTTTTCGCCACGAAAGATCCACCATTGACATACTCAATCTCTTAACTCATACCATCCATCAATCAATTGATCTTTTTGGAGAAACTCATGCAGTAGCTCTTGATATCTCTAAAGCTTTCGACAGAGTATGGCACCGTTCCCTGCTGTCCAAACTCCCTTGCTATGGACTAACGTCTTTTGTTCCTTTGATTTCTTCATATCTTAGTGACAGGAAAATAAGAGTAAAAGTAGATGATGTATATTCGAATTTCCACTCAATTAACGCCGGCGTGCCGCAAGGATCAGTTCTGGCGCCAACCCTATTTCTGGTTCATATTAATGATCTCTTATCTGTCACTCACAATCCCGTTCACTCATATGCAGATGACTCAACACTACATAGTTCATTCACACTCAGACATCCATTTACAAAGTCTAATATCTCCACCTCTCAACTCAATACAGCCATCTCCATAAATCAAGATCTATCTACAATCAGTGAATGGGGACAAAACAACCTTGTCTCTTTTATTGCTAGTAAAATTAAATATATACAGTTTACTAATAGACAGATATTACCAGATTCGTACATTACCTTCAATGCTACTAATATTCCCATCTCCAAAAGTATTGAAATTCTTAGTGTCTCACTTAACAGTGCCCTCAGCTGGACCTCTCATGTCAGATCACTTGCTAAAACCGCCTCAAAGAAACTTGGATTATTGTACAGAGTCCGTAACTTCTTGCTGATGAGCAGTTAGCTATAATTTATAAGAGTCATGTGCGCTCTCAGCTTGAATATTGCTCACCCTTGTGGAATGGTTGTGGAGAGGTTGCATTAAGACAACTAGACAAAATTCAGAATAAAGCTGTTAGAATCATTAACAACCCTGCCATTACATATAAACTACCTCCCCTGCAAGTAAGAAGGAATGTTGCCTCCCTTGCATTATTTTACAGATATTTTTTTGGCAAATGCTCAGACGAAGTTGCATCCATGGTGCCACCTCTCCATGCCTTCCCTCGTGCTACTCGGGCATCTGGTAGCGCTCATGACTGGAATGTCACTCAACCATATTGCAGAACTTCTGCCTATCAGAATTCTTTCATTCCCCGAACTGCATCTCTCTGGAACTCGCTTCCCCAGAGTTGTTTCCCTCCAAATTTCAACCTACAGCTGTTCAAGTCTAACTGTTACAGATATTTTATGAACAGAGGACACCAGTAATCTGGTGTATGGATTTTTTTTTTCCCCCATTTGTTTTTCCTTCCTCCGTTCTGTTATTTAAAAAAAAAAAAAAAAAAAAAAAAAAAACACCTACACCCAAATTCACAACCACTTATACTCACACATTCAAGGGTGGAGGTTATAAGAAAGTATATGAGAAAGCTGAGGCTAAAAGATTCCGGGAAGGGCATATGCATAACATGCCTTTCCATGAAAATTAAATGAAGAAATATAAGGCAGGAATAATTGCATATTGACTAAATTTTGCACGCTGGGGACGAAGAATTACCTAATCACATACCTTGTGTTTTATACCTGTGTTTGCATCAGTTTCCATGATGAATCTTCAGAACAAGCCTTCTCTGAGGGGGAGTGACAGAGTTAGCACTTCCCTATGCTAGTAAAACAAAAAAAATCGGTAAGGGAAATCTGAAGTGAGACCAATGCATGTATAAGTCAGAGACGTATTTAGATGTGTGTGTATGGGTGTGTCTGTGGAGGGGGGCACATGAATAAGGTGGAAGGAGAGAATATTATAGGCCTCCTTGTTTCATGTATTTTCTCCTCCTCCTCCTCCTCTTCCTTTCATCTCCTCCTCCTCCTGCTTCTACTTCTCCAGTCCTCCTCCTCTTCCTCCTCCTCCTCCTTTCTTCTTTTTCTCCTCCTCCTCCTCCTCCTCCTCCTCCTCCTCCTCCTTCTTCTTCTTCTTCTTCTTCTTCTTCATGACTATTCATAGTCTTCTTCTTCTTCTCGCCCCTCCTCCTCTCTTTTTACTTTTTATTATCATGTAGCGTTTGACAATAAACGTAAGAGAGGAGAAAGGGGGAGAAGGAGAAGAAGAGCATGAATAGTCAGGAAGAAGAAGAAAAAGGGGAAGGAGGAAGAGGAGGAGGAGGAGGAGGAGAAGGAGGAGGAGAAAGAGAACAAAGGAGGAGGAGAAGGAGGAGAAAATAGAGGAGGAGGCAAGGGAGTCTATAATACTCTTTCCTTCCACCTAATTGCGAATAATCGCCTTAACCTTCTACAGACTGGGGAAGAGGAGGAGGAGGAGGAGGAGGAGGAGGGGAAAGGATGAGATTGAAAATGTAGGAGAAAGAAGCAGAAGCAGGAGGAAGATGCAGAGAATGATAAAAGCAAGAGATGAGGCAAGACAAGGGAGGAAGACGACGATAAGGAAGAAGAAAAGAAGGAGGCTTAGGAGGAGAAGGAAGAGACAGATCATGCTTAAAGTAGATGAAGGGGGAAGAGAAGAGCTAAGGAAGGAAATGGAGATAAAGCAGAGCAGGTAAAAAGAAAAGATGGAAAAGGAGGACGTCGAGGAGGAGAAAGAACTGCATTAGACCTAATTAACATTACATAAGGAACTTCCACCAAACCTGATAATGATGACACAACTACAACCACTTTCACACTACCACATCAACGCAACTATCACTGACACCATTACAAGTACTACCGCCACCACTACAGGCACTACTGCCACCCTCACAAACTTTATTTATTTATTTTTTTTATACAAGGAAGGAGGAACCAAAGGCTGGAAGCCGGCAAGATTGTTCCCTCCACGAAAGAATATAAGATAAGATAGAACCAAATTCATCATCCGTTCAAAAACCACAACAAACACCATAAATGCCACTCCAACAGCACTACTTTTACTTCTTCCACCCTCACCATAACTTTCACCATCACTGTCACGACTATCATCACTTTTTCGTAACTGAGTTCTATCATAACACAGCACTGACATCACTGTCATTAACATCAAAACTTCCTTCATTACTGTAGTTATTATCGCACTTGCAACCACCGTCATTAACATTATCGCCACTACCACCAGACTTGCCATCACACTACTTCCACCCTTATCATCACTGCTACTACAACCACCCGAACAACTTTTATTACTAATATTATAACTTCAAACATGACCACTTCTGTTGCTGCCATTACCGCCACCATTACTATCACTATTACTATGAAAACCATTACGACTGTCATCCCTTCCAGCAACACGACTAAAGTCACTAATAGAGCCGCTGTTATCTTCACAAATACCACCATCCCTGCCGCCATTACTACCACCACTATCAATACCAATACAACGTTTCCTCTCTTAACCACAAATGCCATCTAAATCATATCCCCACCACCACACCGTCTTCCCCATCTCTACAACCAGCAGAAGATCGTACCCCAAACCTACCCCCACCAAATACGTCTGCTGTCATTGTACAGAGGAGGCAAATACAGCCAGTGCAAGGGCAGTTTTAACTGAGAAAAGTTTTATATATATATATATATATATATATATATATATATATATATATATATATATATATATATATATATATATATATATATATATATATATATATATATATATTGTTATGGGGGTGTATATTTATGGTGCACTCATGCACTCTTAGCCCTTAATCACCAAAAGGGATAAGGTAAAGCTTACAAGAAAACAAACTTAACTTTACTGTACACTATAACATACACAACCAAAGAAGAAACCAGGATTCATTTTACAAAAGGAGGATTCATATAGGCCTCAGAATACAAATATAAAACTAGTTATTTCTTACCTAACCAGAATACACTCAGTGGAGGCTATGTACTCACAAAGCTTGAGGAAACGTGGAGACTTCAGTGAAATAATCCAGATATAAATCACACACTAGTGTAAATGGAGGAGTGAACCAAAACTGGGAAATGGTGCACAAACAGTGTGTTTTGTAATCAAAGTCATATACTGAGTAGTGTTGGGGAAAAGTGCAACACAATGTGACAAAAGTGTAACGTGACAGTAAATGAGACAAAATGTGTATAAAAATGTGTGTACAAGAAATTAGCCAAAAATGTGTACAGGGATGTGTGTGCAAAATAAGACAAAAATGTGTACAGGGATGTGTGTACAAAATGTGACAAAAATGTGTGTCTGTACAAAAAGAGACAAAATGTGTCTCTTCACATTTTCCTCGACCTTATAAAGCAGACTCACTCTGCCTCTTTCAGCTAATTAACTACTAGGCTGTCTTATGGAATATCTACACCCACTCACCAAGTACAGAGGCACCTGCTACCAAGGGGAGCCAATGGCGAAGTTACACAAATTACCACTGACTTGCCATTAAGAAGGCAGAGCCAAGTTATTTAAGCTTCTTTTGGCAAATACTCTCTTTTAGCTCCTCCCACACTATAAGTTATATCCACAGTTCAAAGACAAGAGGGATTTTCTGTGTATTTTGTGAGAAAAACATGGTGTGTTATCAGTCCAGTGACAGCTAAATAAATGCAGCTGGGGACCCTTACAACCTACAAAACTGATATGGAAAAGAATTTATATTCTTGGTGGCTCATCTGTCTCCTTACGTTATCACTTATTTTCTATTTCAACCATTCGCTACTGGGGTTAACTACGCCAGTAACAATATATATACTGGGTGTTTCAAAAGTCCCTCACTAATTTGATTTTCAGTTTTCTTTGCAGGTAATCGACCAACGACTTTCATCTTGGGGTAAACTTTTACTCAGTAGTTGAGAATTTTTTTGAGTCTACATTTGAAGTTTTGCACCGTTTTCTTCTGCTACCATGCTGACTCTAGAGCAGAGGTGTAAAATCACTGCATGGCAAGAGGTTTTGGAATCTGTTGTTGAAGTGCAGCAACAATCCGGGCAGTCTACAGAGAGCATTATGCACCCGATAGGAACACCATCGTTGCCACCCAGCAGAAGTTTAAGGAAACTGGATCCAATAAGGACGAACACCAATCAGGAAGACCTCAAAGTAGGCAGAATGAGGGGAATGTCAAAACTGTCAGTGAGGCTTTTGCTCAGAGTCAAGGAAAGTCCATTCGGCAAGCAGCTCCAGAACTGAACATGAGCATGACATCTATCCAATGGATTTTGCGGCGTGATCTCGAGCTGAATCCACACAAGATCCAGGTGGTTCAGAAGCTGGAACCTCAGGACTACGATTGCTGAGTGGACATGTGTGAGAAACTGCTGCATCATTACGAAAGAGACCCATTGATCCTGGAGCACATTTGGTTCAGTGACAAAGCTCTCTTCCACCTTTCTGGTTGCGTCAATTGGCACAACAAATGCATCTGGGGAACTCACAATTCTGTGGAAATCTGTGAACATGAAAGGGACAGCAGAAATTGGTCGTCTGGTGTGCCATCTCTCAGTTGTGCTGATCGGTCTGTTCTTCTTCCTGGACAAACATGGAAATTCCGTGAACTTCAGTGGAGACAATTACCTTCGTATGCTTCAGGAGTTCTGCATCCCCGAACTGTCAGCTGTAGCCGACATGCAAGAAGTCATTTTCCAGTAAGACGATACCCTCGCCCATTACACGCATGAGGTTTGCTCATTTCTGGATAAGCAGCTCCCAGATCAGTGGATTGGTCGCCGTGGTCCCATCAAATGGGCTGCTCACTCGCCGTATCTTACACCATGCTACTTCTTTTTGTGAGGCTGCATTAAGAGCAAAGTGTACGCCACCAAGTCGCGAGATCTCCCCCAGCTAGAAGAACGGATCAGGAATGCATGTGCTGTTATTCCCGAAATGTTGTCCAATGTCGGCCAAGAATGCTTAAAAAAGTGGCTTGATCGTTTCGAAAAAGATGGTGCCCACGTTCAGGTGTACCAGTGACTTTCCACTAAACTTATGAAGCCAAGTTTGATGCCACCAAAATTCTGAAGAAACGTAGACTCAGCAACCAAATTCTCATATGGTTCCTTTTGTAATTGCAATTTTAATAAATTTTAAAAAATAATGAAGGACTTTTGAAACATCCAGTATATGTATATATATACAGTACACACACACACACACATATGTACCCCCTCCACAATATGTCTACCCCCGATGTATATATGTTTCCCCCCAATGCATACGTGCCCCCACTAATCTTGCTAGGTCAGCACCCTTTCCCACGCCTGAAGACGGCGTTATTGCATCAGTTCTTAGCAGACAGCCGAGAAGGGCAGACTGTTTTACTGTGAGCTTGTAATAAACTCCTTATCTAGCTGTTTGTACACGGAGTTTCTATCCCCAAAGTATTGCAAGTTACATTTGGTAGCAGCGGTGTTTCGATCCCTCACATTCTGACTGCCTCCTTGGATTTTTAGTGCTACAACAAGATACACGACGACTCGCATCTGCCAGCCTCGCCCCTCCTCCGTGCCTCTATACCTTGGCTGTGCTTTTCGAGTGTACCATTTTTCTCACCAGTGCTCACCTCTCAAACAACCGCACCCATAAGCCTTGTTCCTGACCGCACGTGTCACCGTCGCCGACCTACGCACCTGTTGCACCTGTTCCCAGCACCTGTTCCGAACTCATCATAGCTCCTGCCCCCACGGTGCCACTTATCACTGTCTGCCCGCTGCCTGCCCACCACCATTCCCTGCCTTTGCAATTCACCAGCTCTACACCTGCCTTGCGCCGACATCTGCCCTCCCCACCCACCACCAGCCTCCGCCATCGCCCGCATCTGGTCTGCATTACGGAGCCTCCTAAGACCGCCACTCCCTGCCGGTGATTCATCGCGGCGTCTCTTCTCCTCTCCACCCAGCTGTCTCTCCACCGCCACCCCACCCTGTCGCCCCGCCCTGCCCCGCCCCGTCGCCCCGCCCCGCCCCGCCCTGCCCCAGCCCAGCTACGTCCAGCCACCCTGCACGTCATACATCTCGACACTCCCGTTTCTACTGTGTAACTATAGTATATCTTTCCTTTCTATAGAGATTATCCTCGATTTTCTCTACAGATTGGTTATTGTCAATATTCCATCTCATTTTCATTACCCCGTTTTCATCTTCACCTACTTTATTTATACTCCATCTCATCCTTCGCATTTTATTTAAACCATCCATGCCCGCACCTTCATTCATTTTCACACCTCGTGTATTCCGTTCTCTCATTGTTATTTATACATTTCCACCTACGTATCCATCTTCATCCTTTCATCTTCCATTGCCGCATTAAATGTCATACTTTCCACGTCAACCGCTTACCACCCGCCCTCTCGACCCGGAAACATCACCTGCTCATACCCCGTCCGCCGACTCTAACACAATCACTCATTTACGAAGTGGCAAAGAGTACCACCGCCCTGTACCTGAGACTCCCGTTTCACTTCCCGCAGAATCACTTACTACCCGTCCTACCCTCGTAAATCCGGATACCTCCTCCTCTACTCCTGCCTCTACACTCCCTTCTTCTTCCTCTACTCCTTCCCCTGTCCTTCCCTCTCCTGCCTCCCTTCATACCCTGTCTTGCTCGCCCTTAACTGCCAATACCTTCTCTCTCTCGCACACCTCTCCTGCCGCCACTTCTACACTTCCAGCCATGACCAACCCTCCACAGTCTATCTATCTCGACGATGCCAATAGTCCCAAATTTACCGGCCAGGACCCAACTTGGTCTGTCTATGATTTCCTCAGACAAGTCGAAACAGAAATAAACAATAGACAAATTACCGAGGAATCGCTCAAAGTAGCTTACCTCCTCGGTCACTTGCACCACGGTAAATCAGACATCGGATCCGCGATCCGTGCAGGACATTTCGATAGCATTCGTACCTTTGCTGATTTTCGCACGGAACTCATCAGTCTTTGTTACCAGCATTCGAATACCACGTCTCTCATGGGATTCATTAATCTCCTAAACCAACTAGATGAGGACTTGCGCGTCCCAACGCAATATGCCAAGCTCCGCGAAGCTGCCGCCGCCATGAAAGCAATTAGTAGCGAGATGCTCCAATTACTGGTAGGCACAAGAATGGTGTTCCAATGCTTTCACTCACCAACTTTGCTGACTTAATGGGTTACCTCAGATTCCTTCACTGGCTTACTCCTAAACAGCGAGAGCTAGCCTTGGAAATCGGTTTCAATCCAGGAGATAAAATTATTCAGGTCACTAAAGCCATTCATGAAAGAACAGGTTCGAACTACACGCGTCAGGGCACCACCCAACCCTTGGCCTCCTCAGTCTGTCACACCTCCACTACCCCAAACCAATCTCGCTCCCGTCCCACCACACGCAGCAGACCTGCCACACATCGCTCTCCTACCGCAGGTCGTGATCAATCTAGCGCCCGATGAAACAGACAATCTTCGATTCTTTGCTGGTACTGTGGTCATCCTGGACATCGAGCATCCAGTTGCGACCGTACATACAGACGTCCTCACTCCCAAACCAGACAGCGTACGCCTTCCCGCTCACGTCGTCCACACTGCAAATACCACAAATCAAGCACGACTCACACCACTGAGGAATGTCGTTACCTCAACTGCCCACAGTCGGGGGAAGCGCCGCGCCCGTATCGGACCAATATCACGTAGAACCAGAAACCCAACTCCCCATCCGCCATGTAGGTCCCATAACATCCTCGGGTTTAGTCATTCTCGGAAGCAGTCATGACATACGAACGTCATTCTTCTTGGACACAGGATCTATAGTAAATCTCATCTCCGAAAATTCCTTACAAATTATTCATCGCCATCACAGCCACGTCAGTTTCCTAGAACCACCAGACATTCGCCTATGTGGTGTCAACGGCTCAGAGTTTAAGGTTAAGGGAAGAGTCACCCTTGAAGTCAAACTCCACAGAGACTTGCCCCCTATCCTCATTGAATTTCATGTCACTAATGACTTGCAGTATCCCGCAGATGCCCTTATTGGTTTCTCCACCATGGCACAACATTCCATTGCATTATTACCTGCTTGTGGTAGTATAGACATTTCTGGATTCCCGGTTTACACTATGGAATGTCCCCGTCCTGTTCTTCCGATCAAATCAGTCCTTCAATTACCTCTGTCCCTATCACTACCAAAAAGTCCAACCCAGCCCAAACCACCACTATCATCATCTGAGAATACAGAGATCATTCCCTTACTGACTGCGAGCAAGGACATAAATTCCTCAATGTCTCCTGAAACATCATCTCATCCTTCAAACATGGCTCTTACATCCTCTCCCGACAACACTATCGTTGACTCAGACATGTCTCAGTTACCTACCTCACACAGTCTGCATGATCTTCTCCAACACGCAGAGACGAAACGTGCAGTAACGAATACGTGCACAATTTTGTTACCGCATGAGTTCACCAAAGTCTCTGTTTGTGTTGCCGGTGTGAAAGAAGGAGTGGATGTACTAACCCTACCTGAGACGTGTTGTGTGAATGGCTTGACTTATGAGTCAGCGTGGTGTACAGTCTTAGAGGACAGTTTATGCTACCTGTACTTGCTCAATGTCACAAATGCTCTACTAAAACTTAAAAGTGGTGTAAAGATTGGAGACTTCCTAGTATACCCAGCAGCCATAAAGGTGTGCCAGGATTCCTCAATTCCTACTATTCAGACTGATGATATGCCAATCGGTGTATGTACTATTAACTCTACGGGATCTGCGCCGACGCATTCACCCGATATGCTCTCACATCTCACTTGCACAGATTTCCCAGAAAATACGCCTCAACTCCTCGACCTTCTGATCTCGTACAGAAACGTGGTTGCCTTACCCGGTGAACCGATGGGTAGAACAGACCTTGTCAAACATACGATTGAACTACTCCCAGGAACTCAGCCGATTTACATACCAGTGTATCAATTGCCTCACAGCCAGAGAAAGCAGACAGATCAAATGGTACAAAACATGTTAGACCTAGACATTACTGAACCCTCCGTCAGTCCATGGAATAGCCCACTTTTCTTAGTACCAAAGAAGGACGGCAACTTTAGACCAGTAGTCGACTATCGTAAGGTCAATTCTGTCACTGTTCCAGACCGTTTCCCGTTACCTGTCCTCACTGATTTGCTAGAATCCCTTGGTGACAATAACGTAGTCTTTTCATCTTTAGACCTCCTCAGCGGGTACAGGCAGGTCGAAATGGAAGAGTCCTCTCGCCCAGTCACAGCCTTTAGCACCCCTTCCGGACATTTTCAGTTTAAGAGACTCCCTTTTGGTCTGAGAAATGCTCCTTCCGTGTTCATGCGACTTATCCATTCAGTCCTCAGCGGTATGATGGGACACTCTCTTTTTGCTTACCTAGATGATATCATTGTTGTGAGTAAATCCATCCCTGATCATTTTACCAAACTCCAGCAAGTCTTTGAACGCCTCCAGCTCGCAGGCCTGAAAATCAATCTCAGTAAATGTGACTTCCTGCGAAAGAAAATCAAATTCCTAGGCCATGTCGTAGATGCACAAGGCATTCATACTAATGAGGATAAAACTAAGGCGATCATTAACTTCCCAGAACCTACCACTACCGACGCTGTACGAAGTTTCCTGGGCCTCAGTGGCTATTATCGTCGCTTCATCTGGAATTACGCGAAGATCGCTGCTCCTCTGACCCACTTACTCGAGCAGAATGTGCCCTTTGTTTGGACTAACGACCAGTCACAGGCTTTCCAAAAGCTAAAGACAGCTCTTGTAAATGCCCCTGTTCTAGCGTTCCCTGATTATACCACACCATTCCTTCTCTGCACAGACGCCTCAGGCACTGGACTTGGTGCCGTTTTGATGCAACTCGATGAAGCATCAAGGAAGCGCGTAATAGCGTATGCTAGTCGCACCCTTACAACTGCTGAACATAACTACAGTGTCACAGATCTCGAAGCGCTAGCGGTAATCTGGTCCTTGAAACATTTCAGAGATATTGTCTATGGTTATCCAGTGCATATCCAAACAGACCACCTTCCACTATGTGATTTGTTCAAGAATCGCAACCTAACAGGTAGGTTAGCTAGATGGTCTGTCATCATCCAGGACTTTAATCCCACTTTTCAATATGTACCAGGCAAGTTGAATGTAGTCGCAGACGCACTCTCACGTCACGTAGCAGCAGCTATAACATCACTGCAGCCTGAAGTAACTGAAAATACTACACTAACGTCAGAAGTTGTTCGAAACTTTCAACGCCAAGACCCCATGTGGTCCAAAGTCATTTATTTCCTAGAATCTGGCGATGCCTCGACCTTACCTACCCTGCCAGTATCACTAGATGAGTTCATGCTAGATGATGATCTCTTGTACAGGAAAACACTGCTAACAGGCAAAGATATGCCCAATCGCGAAGTACGCCAACTTGTTGTCCCCACTGCCCTGATACCAAAGGTTCTTCATATTGTTCATAATACTCCTCAAGCTTCCCATCCAGGTAAAGACCGATGCTTGTGCCAAGCACGTCTCAAATACTATTGGCCAACCATGCACCGCGATATCAATGTCCACTGTGACTCTTGCCTCTCCTGCCACCGCCACAAAGGATCAACCGGCTTACCAGCACCTCTCTTACAATACCCAATCCCATCACGACCATGGGAAACCGTCTCAATCGATCTCTTAAAACTACCTCTCACAGAATCTGGCGCTGAGTACTTGTTCATAGCGGTCGACCACTTCTCCCGCTACTGTGTCCTCGTACCCCTCTCCGACAAGACTGCGAAGAGCGTTGCACATGCCCTTGTAGATCACGTAATTTGCCCGTTCAGTACCCCTCATACCATTCTTAATGACAAACGGTACAGAATTCAACAATAGCCTTCTAGATGAGATCTGTCGCCACTTTCATATCAGTAAGTGCAATGTCGTGCCTAACCATCCGGCTTCCAATGGCCTTGAAGAACGCCACAACCGAAAAATCTTAGAGTGCCTCAGACATCTAGGCTCCCATAGTTCGTCCTGGGATGACTGGATTCCCCAAGTGGCATCTTCCATCAATAGCTCCATCAATGCATCCATTGCTGAATCTCCCTTCTTCGTCCTCTTTGGTTTTGACAAGGACCTCCCATACTCTCTCTTATCCTCAAAGCCAGAACCCATTTACAACATGGATGATTATGTTAAACTAAAATTGGCCATCTTCCAGACAATCCACCAGTATGTCCAATCCACTTTGGCCCCACTGTAGGGGGTCACCTTGACGTGGTGGTGGGGCTTGAAGCATGGTTGGCAGTGCCACCTACTTGGGAGGCAAGCCTACCTTTGTGGGGTTTGGCATTTGTCGGCCTTGTGGACCAAGCACCCCCTACATCACTGGTAGAGGAGGCCTACTGGTGATGTCAGTCCCTGCCCATCTGTCATCTAGGGCGGGACTGTTGCCTCCCCACGTGTTTGCGTGCGTGGCGTCCCGTAATGCTGGGAGACGGGAGTCCTGGTGGTTGAGCGATGCTGCACGGTGCGCCCTGCAGCTAGCAATACACCTCTTTGGTCCCTTATTCTGGCTAGACGGGTGGCCTGGTTGGGCCCGACCAGGTCAATCGGCTGGTCACAGGCTAGCCATCCAGGCTAGTCACCTAGTGGCTTTAGGGTCAAGCGGGCACTGGGGGACCTGGTGGCTCCTATCGTCCTTGAGTCACCCTTGTCAGGGTCCCTTGGTGGTTACCTGCGTATACTTCCCCACTACCTCTGGGGTCGCCAGTGGTGCTTTCCCTGGCATATGGCCTCCCCTTGTTGGGCTCCATGGTGGGTGGAGGGGTGGGGGAATGAAGGTAGTTATGTTTGATTATGGCTTCTAACATTTTTTCAGCTGACGACCCTGGTTCCGTCCCTGACCATCCTGCAGAGTCTCCTTCCTGTGCGCCTCATGTGCCTCTGGCTGGTGAGGCCCACATTGCCACCTTGGAATCATACCTGCCTGGTTCCAGTGGTTTCCGGTCAGTGGCCACTACAAAGAAGAAGAGCCGGCAACAGACAACAACATCTTGTGGACATGCCCGTGAGGTCCTGCCAGGTGTCTATGAGAGGGTTGATTTCCCAAGGTACTACACCATTCGTACTTTGGATGGTCAGCCTGTTGGGAATCTGGACATTTTTACTGTTCATCGGCACATTGTATCAATCTGTCAGAGAGAGCCAAAGATTTCACCTCAGGGGGATGGTAGCCTCCTAGTGGAGGTTACATCCCCTGAAGAGGGTTCCCGGCTGGCTGCCCAGTGTACGAGTAATGACCCGGATGCGCTATTTACTTGTGTCCCTCATGCTTTTTTCAATCAGAGTCGAGGTGTTGTTTTCTCAAAAGACTTACTCCGATACAGTGAAGAGAAGCTCCTTGAAGAACTCCAGGTCCACAGGGTGGTTAAAGTGGAGAGGTTTCGGAAGAAGGTTGATGGTGTACTTACCCCAACTCCATCCTTGTTGCTGACGTTCGACTGTAATGTTCTCCCTTCATCCATCAAGGTGGCTTGGTTGTCCCTTAGGGTCAAACCCTTTGTACCAAACCCACGACGCTGCTACCATTGTCAGATGTACGGGCATGTTGGGCGAGTCTGTCGTCGTTTGCAACAGGGCCTCCCAGTGGTGTGTGTCAGTTGTGGAGAATGCACTCATGCAGGACAGGACTGTCCTGGACCTGTTTGTTGTTTGCACTGTGGCGAGGCACATCCTGCTTCATCTAAAGACTGTGCCCGGTTTTGCTTGGAGAAGGAGATCCTCCTCATCCGTAATCATGATAAAATAAGCTTTTCTGAGGCCAGGAGTAGAGCCATGTCATTTGTTTTCCGTAACGGAGTGTCTTATGCGTCAGTTTTGTCCGGTCATAGCCGTCCTCATCGTCCTGTCCAGCAGCAGACTCGAGTTCCTCCTGTTGTGTCAGCTCCTATGCCTTCATCTGTTGATCCCATGCCAGTGCAACAATCTCCCACACTTGCGACGGTTGCCGCTACAGTTCAAGACTCGACCTCTACATCTATGGTATCCCCTAGTAGTCATGGTGCACATTCTTCATATGCTAAACGTCATCGTGGTTCCTCAGAGTCTTTGAGTCTTGAAGATCCTCCAAGCAAGGTGTCGGTCGTGGAGTCCACATCCTCTGTAGTTAGTCCATCTGTGCAACAGCCCTCTGACCCTGCTTCTGGGTCTTCGAGGGCTTCTGGGGTGTCAGGTCAGTCTGGCACCTCTTCCTCCGGGGAATCGGATGTTCCTCCTCCGGTTACCTCTGAGGATCCTGTCCTGCCCCCTCCACGTTTGGAGGCCAGGACCCCAATCCCTCCTGCTCGACCTCTTGGTTCACTGGGGGCCCTGGGCAGGGTTCGGAGTAGCTCTTCCTCTCCTGCTGGGCAGCGACGGGTGTCTGTGAAGTCTCCCAACACTTTGCAGACCCCAGGCCCTCGTTCTAGCCATGCTGCTGCCCGTGGCAAGCCCCTTAGTGGGCGTATCCGCATTCCCAAGAAGATTGTCTCCCAGGGTCGCTCAGTGGTTTCCACTAGGTGACCCTTTCTTTTGTATATATAGTTCCTCCATTTTAATATTTTTAGTATTTTTTTATGGTTTTCTGTTTGTCCCTCTCCCCTGCCCCTTTTTATTTCAATAGTTTTAATGGCTAATTTTATTCAATGGAACTGCCGTGGTTTACGAGCCAACTGGGAGGAACTCCGTTGGCTTCTGGCTGAGTATTCACCTGTGTGTGTTTGCCTACAAGAGACAATGGTTGGTGATGCTGCGCCTCCCAGTCCACCTGGTTACCAGGTTTTTTATTCAGATCCTCTTCCTGGACAGGGTCATGGTGGGGGTGTGGCTATTCTAGTACGCAGTGACATACCTTTCACTGCTGTGAATCTTAACACTCCACTGCAGGCTGTTGCTCTCCAGATTTTCCTTCCCCGTCGTTATACTGTATGCTCTTTGTACCTCCCTCCTAGTGCCACTATTGAGAGGGTTGATCTTGAAAATCTTATTCGTGCACTTCCCTCACCCTATTTCTTGCTGGCTGATATGAATAGTCATCATCCCCTGTGGGGTGGCTCCACAGCTGATGCTAGAGGTACTATGTTAGCCTCCATTGTGGAGGATGTGGACCTGTACATTTTAAATTCTGGTGAAGTTACTTACTTCCATAGTCAAATGGGTATATTTACTTCTATTGATTTGTCTCTGTGCTCTGCAGGGGTAGCCCTGAATTTTACATGGGCTGTGTTACCAGACTTACATGGCAGTGACCACTTCCCTATTTTATTAAGATCGACACAGAGTGCGCCTCGGCGTCGTCTTCCCCGCTGGCACTTGGATAGGGCGGTCTGGCCGGTTTTTGAGAGGCTGTGTTCCCCGAACCGATGTGTGGAGGATTTTGTCAGCACTGATGCTACTGTTGAGTATTTCACAGACTTACTACACTCGGCGGCACTGCAGAGTATTCCGAGAACAGCTGGTCACTTTCCTTGCCGTCCAGTTCCCTGGTGGACTGATGAGTGTGCTTCTGCTGTTCGGGCTAAACGTGCTGCTTTCTCCCGACTTCGTCATCACCGAGGTGACCCTGGTTACTTAGCGGCATATAGGAGGGCCCGAGCTCATGCCCGGCGGGTTATGAAGGAGGCTAGGAGGAAGTCTTGGGCATCATTTGTTTCTTCAATTTCTTCACAGACTCCTCTCACAAAAGTGTGGAAACGGGTGAGGAAGATTTCAGGGAAATTTCCTCTTCCCTCTCCTCCTGTTTTATCTCATGCAGGTGTGGTGGTGGCTCATTCTTCGTCTGTTGCCGAGATATTTGCAGCTCATTTTGCTAATGTCTCTAGGAAGGACACCTCATCCCCGTCGGCACGCTGCCGACGGCACCTGGAATCTTTGGGCATTAGTTTTCCATCTACTGCAGAGGAGTCGTATAATGTTGCTTTTTCTGCTTCTGAACTTCAGACGGCATTGTCGCAGTGTCGCGACTCATCTCCAGGCTTGGATGATGTCCCATATGCCTTCTTACACCACTTGCCTGATGCAGCTCTTCATTTTCTGTTGTCACTGTATAACAGAATTTGGTGCAATGGTGGGTTTCCGACCTCATGGGGTGTTGCTGTGGTTCTCCCCATCCCTAAGCCGGGTAAGGATCACTTGCAGGCCACTAATTATCGCCCTATCTCGCTGACATCTTGCCTTCGTAAGGTCCTCGAAAAGATGGTGAATAGTCGGCTCATGTGGTACTTAGAGAAGGGTGGTTACTTGTCTCCAGTCCAGTTTGGGTTTCGGAAGATGTGGTCAACCACAGATGCTCTCCTTTCTTTAGAATCTTCCATCTGCCAGGCTTTTGCAACTAACCAGCATCATATCACAGTGTTCTTTGATTTGGAGAAGGCGTACGACACTTCCTGGCGTCATGGTATATTGCAATCTCTTTATGAGTTTGATCTCCATGGGCAACTCCCCACTTTTATCCAGGAGTTTTTATCTAATCGTTTCATTCGGGTCCGAGTCGGGAGTGAGCTGTCTACTGCATGTCCCCTTGAGGATGGTGTGCCACAAGGGAGCATACTAAGTGTTACCCTTTTCGCAGTGGCAATTAACAGTGTTATTTCTGTGCTCCCTGATGGTGTTCGTGGCTCTCTCTATATTGACGATTTATCAATCTCTGTCACTGCCTCACGGATGTCAATGGCAGAAAGGAGGATGCAGATGGCTCTCAACCATGTCTCTAGATGGGCTGATGAACGAGGTTTTCGATTTTCCTTCAAGAAGACCGTTGCCATGCATTTTTGCCGCGTTCGTGGAGTCCACCCTGACCCAAACCTTTTTTTAGATGGGCGTCATATTTCGTGTTTAAAGGAAACCCGGTTTTTAGGGCTGATTTTTGACAGCCGGTTGACTTGGGTCCCTCACTTGAGGTACGTAAAAGCTGAGTGTCTCAGAGCACTGGGTCTCTTGAAAGTTTTAGCGCACACATACTGGGGAGCTGATCGCAAGACCCTCCTCTTGCATCAGTCTCTGATTTTATCCAAACTTCATTATGGATGTGAAGTTTATTCCTCTGCCTCAGAAGCCCGGCTTCGTATTTTAGATTCCATACATCATGCTGGTGTTCCTCTCGCCACTGGGGCATTCCGATCTTCCCCGATTTCGAGTTTGTTGGCTGATTCTGGTGTCCTTCCTCTAGACTTGCTCCGCTCTTCCCTTTTGATGAGATGTTGGTATCGCTTATCTCGTCTCCCAGACTCCGTGCCCTTTCTCAAGGTCTCTCAAGATTCTCGGTCACCTATTTTTGCCACTCGGCCATCCATTCCAAAGCCCTTTGGTTTCAGGGTGCAGTCGATTATGTCTAGCTTCTCTGTTCCTTCTGTGCCGATCACTCCCCACCGTGTCCCGAGGGTGGGCTACTGGCTTCTCCCCAGGGTGACATTTTGTCGTTTCTTCTCATCCAGTAAGGCCTCCCTTCCTTCTCAGGTTTTATTTTCTCTGTTTTTAGAGCATGCCTCTTCTCATGGGGACTCCATACCAGTTTATACTGATGGATCTAAGTCTGATGTGGGTGTGGGCTTTGGTGTGGTGTTTCCCACCTTCTGTCGAGGGGGGAGCCTCCCTGTGACTGCTTCTGTTTTTACGGCTGAGTTGACTGCTATTTTATTTGCCCTTCAGATTCTCTTCACTCTCCCCCACACTGCTTTTACCGTTTTTAGTGACTCACGAAGTGCTCTTTCCGCAATGGAGTCTTTTAACCCGCGCCGTCCCGAGGACGTACTTCCACGTCCTCACGTTTTGTCACAGCTAATCCCGAGGACGTACTTCAACGTCCTGCAATTGCAAGGTTCATAATTTCCACAATTTTCAATTTTCGCGAGTCATTTTTGGTACGTATACACGGGACACCTTCCTCAACAAGAAGCCAGGCAGAGACAATGCCTTACCCAGCATGACCTCCTCCCCCCCCCTGCATGCCCTTTTCTCAGCAATTCACCTGTTATCAGTGACCTGGCCAGTATAACCATGTCATGCCACGGTACGAAATTCAGGGCCAGAGTGATTCCCCAATCAATGACAATGTGGAGGACAAACTTTACATAGCATTAGAGGAAGTAACAGTTAGAAATGGTGATCAGGTAATGTGGCAAAAAAAGGTCAGGTATTAGTGAGTGAACCAATGCTTATAATGCCTATATTACTGCTTGAAAACCAATATACTCTTGTACTACATATAAATTCGTAACAGTAAATAAATAAATACCGTTTATGAGTGGTGTGAAATAGTTATCCTCCCATAGAACTCGTTTTCTTTGGTGCCAGCCTGATAGAAAACCCAGTAAGGTAAGGAGGCTCTCCTACCTGTAATGAGTATTTTAAACCTCAGGTGAGCGATTTCTTTATGAATTTTCGATGTTTCTCACCAAAAGCGAAAGTTTTAGCAAAAAAAAAAAGGTCAAAAATTGCCCGGGATTGGGGGGTACCAGTGGTCGAAAAGTGGCCGGGATGGGGCGGGTTAATCCCTCTCATCCTTTGGTTTTATCCATTTTAGAGTGGCTTTTCCTTTTAGGGCGTCGTGGACGTCGTATAGATTTCTGTTGGGTTCCAGCTCATGTAGGAGTGGCAGGGAATGAACGAGCTGATCAGCTGGCCAAGGCGGCAGCGGCTCGTCCCCCTCTTGCACAGTCCCCTCTGTATCGTCTGCCTGCTGCAGATATGCGCTCCTTTATTGCCTTCAAGGTTTGGTGCTGTTGGCAGGAGCATTGGGATGCTGTGGGTGCCAATAAGTTGCGCTCGATTTGCCAGAAGGTGGGCTCATTCAGTTACCAGGGCTTCCCTCGTCAATGGGAGACTGCTCTGTGCCGCCTCCGCATTGGCCACACCCGTTTCTCTCACGGTTTTTTAATGGAGAGGGCTCCTCCTCCATTCTGTGATGACTGTATGGTTCCCTTGACTGTTCGGCACCTGTTGGTGGAGTGTCCTAGTCTTGAGGATTTGCGGCGTCGGTTCCTCTCTGACCACCAAACGGATGGAGGTGTGTATCATCTTCCCTCCGTGCTTGGGGAGGATGCCTGTGCCTTGGGAGGGGCAACCCTCTCCTTTGTGAAGGAGGCAGGATTTCTTAAGGATATTTAGAATTTCTCCTTTTTTATTGTGTGGCTTATCCTCTATTTTTTGTTTTTTGCTTTTTACTACTTTGTTATACGGCAGCATATGACCCTGGCAGTTGCGCCGCCATGATTATTATGAAAAAAAAAAAAAAAAATCCACTTTGGCTTCCTCTCAGGAGGACATGCTGCAGTGCCAACATAAGTCCGCCTCTCCTATCACTATCAATGTAGGCGATCTTGTCTTTGCTCATTCCCATACGCGTTCCTCCAAGTTGGATGACAAATTTACAGGGCCCCACCGAGTCCTCACTCAACAAGGCAACAAATTTCACCTCCAGGACCTGTCCACTAAGGACACCAGATGGGTCCATGTCAATGACTTAAAGCGAGCACCCCTTGGTCTCGTGTTGGAAGAGTCACTTCCACAACCTCCTGCCCCCTCTTCCCCTCCTCCCATCCCTCAGTCTACTTTGTCTCCACCTATCCCTCAGTCTCCTTCATCTCCATCTCCACCTGCTCATTCATCAATCAATCAATATCGGTCCAAACTGCGCTCTGCCCATCAACCTCTTCACGACCTCCCCCATTAACTCTACCCTGATTTTCTAGGTACGGTGTTAGCGATCTCCCTGCTGGCAGTGCTGACCCTCCTGGGGTCTGGGTCGGGTCAGGACGATGGTGGAGCACGTCCCGGGGCCTTGGTCGGCTCGGGAGGCGAGGTAATGCTTATCGACGACATCGCCTCTTTGCGCTACGATCTTGCGCCCCTGGCCGACGTAGCCATTGCCCTACCTGCCTATGCGCACCAGCTCCAAGGAATCAGGAACCATCTCACGGCCCTCAT
Source organism: Coenobita brevimanus (assembly GCF_032717465.1). Lineage (NCBI taxonomy): Eukaryota > Metazoa > Arthropoda > Malacostraca > Decapoda > Coenobitidae > Coenobita > Coenobita brevimanus. The sequence goes on from NC_137062.1 coordinate 29,258,776, forward strand.
GGGGACACACAACCCGAATGAGTATCTCTATAACCTTTTCCTCCCACTCTCCTGGCAATTGCAATACATAAGTAACAGATTCACTGAGCTCAATGACACATTTTCCATTCAGACACCCGTGGGTCGTTCTCGTGTGAAACGAGGTCTCTTCGACTTCGGCGGTGAGATTCTGCGTGGCTTGTTTGGCGTTGCTACAGCCCGTGACATTTCTGGCTTCAAATCTGATCTCACTCATTTAGCTTCAGCCCTAGAATCACAATGCCGAGTTATTAAAATCCAACACACTATGTTACAGAAGCTCACAACCCAACTCAATGAAGTCACGTCCACTCTAAACAATTTCGCTGATATCTTACAATGCCACCTTTCAGATCTCAACATTATCTCTCAGTTCTTCTACCTCAAACTCAACATGGATAATCTCCAACTGGCCGTTGACTCTCTCCTGTCTCAAGTCTCTACCTTGGTTCGTATCCTGGTCGATGCTATCAATGGACGTGTCACTGCCGACTTAGTACCTGTCTCAGCTCTCCATTCTGTCCTGGAATGGGCTCCCTCCACCTTCGGTCTCTCCCCAGTCCTCCCTTACTCCTCCCTTGAATATTATTATCCTGTTCTCGAAGCCACTCTTCTCACTACATACGTCGTCGTCCATATTCCTCTCCGTTCTGCCATAACCTTTAACCTTTTCCACATCATTCCCTTCCCTTTCTGCCTCAACAACTCCTTGTTACAGGTATCTGTTCCTTCAGAATATTTCCTCCTCTCCCATGATCATCTTTCCATTGCCTTCCTTTCTTCCACAGACCTCCAGCAATGTTCCTCCCTTACTCCGACCTCTCGTCTCTGTGCTGCCCACCTTTTCGCTATCTTCCCTAGCAGTGCTACACCCTGTGAGTCTGCTTTAGTTCGCAACCATTCCATCTACTCGGCCTTTTCTTTTGTCCCAGCTCCTGACCTCCCGGTCCACCATGCTCACCTCAACCATGTCCAGTATTTCTTCTTTGCTGTTCCCATCTCTGTCACAATCATGTGTCCTGGTTCTTCCATTCGCTCCGTCCCCGCTAGTGGTCTCTACAAAGCACCTGACTATTGTACCGTCAAATCAGAGTCCGTCATCACTTACACCACTCGCTATCACCAAGCTGTTCGTAAACACTCCTATGACATCTTGCAACCAATCGACATGCCTTCAACCCTACCTTCTGCCAACATTACCATCACCTCCCCTCACTTGCGCATGCTCACCTTCCTCAATGACAGTGATTTCATTATGGATCAATTTTCTCTGGCCTTCAGCCGTTCATGGGTTCATCCAACAGTTGTGTTTCCCCCTGTGGTTATCGCTTTCATAGGTTTTCTACTCATCATCTGTGCAGTGCATTGTTGTGTCAGAAAAATGGAACGTCGACTCCAGGAAATCAGAGTCGCTACCGGCATAGTACGCCCTACACACGACGTAGAAACTCCCCGTACTTAGTGCCCTCACATTCCGTGACTACCATTGCCATCTAACAATTAACCAAACTGTGAACAGCACTCTGCCTACTAGAAAATGATGGTATTTCTTTCATACATTACTGAGTGACAGTGTATCCTACAGAAAATAAAAAAAAAAAAAAAAATGAAGGAAGAACAACAATAGAACTCTCATATCTACTCTTTGTTTATCATGTATCAACCTATTATTGTGTAATTCCCATTATGTTTATATATACCTTCGACCCTTACTGGATTTGTACCTATTAATCCTTGTATATCTCATCTGTATATATCGTTCTAATTCCCTCCCCTCACCATGGCCATGTCTCCCCTACTGCCCCTGTATCATACTTATCCCTTGTACAACCCTCCCGGTCCTGCCTTACTCCTATAATCAAACACCATTTAACTCCCGGTGTCAGGAGACACTATCTCAGCTACCCGGGGGAGTAGTGTACCCCCTCCACAATATGTCTACCCCCGATGTATATATGTTCCCCCCCAATGCATACATGCCCCCACTAATCTTGCTAGGTCAGCACCCTTTCCCACGCCTGAAGACGGCGTTATTGCATCAGTTCTTAGCAGACAGCCGAGAAGGGCAGACTGTTTTACTGTGAGCTTGTAATAAACTCCTTATCTAGCTGTTTGTACACGGAGTTTCTATCACCAAAGTATTGCAAGTTACACACACACACATATATATATATATATATATATATATATATATATATATATATATATATATATATATATATATATATATAATATATATATATATATATATATATATATATATATATATATATATATATATATATATATATATATATATATATATATATATATATATATATATATGTATATATATATATATATATATATATATATATATATATATATATATATATATATATATATATATATATATATATATATATATATATATATATATATATATATATATATATTTTTTTATACATTATATATATATATATATATATATATATATATATATATATATATATATATATATATATATATATATATATATATTCTGAATAACAGAACAGAGGAAGGAAAAACAAATGAGTAAAATAAAAATAATAATCCATACACCAGATTACTGGTGTCCTCTGTTCATAAAATATCTGTAATAATTAGACTTAAACAGTTGTGGGTTGAAATTTGGAGGGAAACAACTCTGGGGAAGCGAGTTCCAGAGAGATGCAGTTCGAGGAATGAAAGAATTCTGATAGTCAGAAATTCTGCAATATGGCTGAGTGACATTCCAGTCATGATCGCTACCAGATGCCCCTGTAGCACGATGGAAGGCTTGGAGAGGTGGCACCATGGACGCAACTTCGTCTGAGCATTTGCCAAAATAATATCTGTAAAATAATGCAAGGGAGGCAACATTCCTTCTTACTTGCAGGGGAGGTAGTTTATATGTAATGGCAGGGTTGTTAATGATTCTAACAGCTTTGTTCTGAATTTTGTCTAGTTGTCTTATGCAAACCTCTCCACAACCATTCCACAAGGGTGAGCAATATTCAAGCTGAGAGTGCACATGACTCTTATAAATTATAGCTAACTGCTCATCGGCGAAGAAGTTACGGACTCTGTACAATAATCCAAGTTTCTTTGAGGCGGTTTTAGCAAGTGATCTGACATAAGAGGTCCAGCTGAGGGCACTGTTATGTGAGACACCAAGAATTTCAATACTTTTGGAGATGGGAATGTTAGTAGCACTGAAAGTAATGTACGAATCTGGTAATATCTGTCTATTAGTAAACTGTATATATTTAGTTTTACTAGCATTGAGAGACAAGGTTGTTTTGTCCCCATCCACTGATTGTAGATAGATCTTGATTTATGGAGATGGCTGTACTTAGTTGAGAGGTGGAGATATTAGACTTTGTAAATGGATGTCTGAGTGTGAATGAACTATGTAGTGTTGAGTCATCTGCATATGAGTGAATGGGATTGTGGGTGACAGATAAGAGATTATTGATATGAACCAGAAATAGGGTTGGCGCCACAACTGATCCCTGTGGCACGCCGGCGTTAATTGAGTGGAAATTGGAATATGCATCATCTTCTTTTACTCTTATTTTCCTGTCACTAAGATATGAAGAAATCAAAGGAACAAAAGACGTTAGTCCATAGCAAGGGAGTTTGGACAGCAGGGAAAGGTGCCATACTCTGTCGAAAGCTTTAGAGATATCAAGAGCTACTGCATGAGTTTCTCCAAAAAGATCAACTGATTGATGGATGGTATGAGTTAAGAGATTGAGTATGTCAATGGTGGATCTTTCGTGGCGAAAACCGTATTGTCTATCACTAATTAAGTTGTTGGATTCAAGATGTTTAACAATGTGCTTATTAAAGTTTCAAATATCTTACCAAGAGAAGATGTGACAGCTATTGGTCTGTAATTGGAGGGGTCAGACGAACTTCCTTTCTTAGGAATTGTGTGGATATTCGCTTCTTTCCATGTATTTGGGAATAAAGAAGTACGTATGCATAGTCTGAATAATTTAGCTAGGGCAGAGGCAAGTTCAAGGGAACACTTTTTCAAAACAATTGGCGGAATTCCATCTGGGCCTGGAGCTTTGTTGGTAGGTAAATTGTCTAGGATGGATTTTACGTATCTTGTCTGTATTTTAAGTGGGGCAATTTCGGGAGAATCAAGTTCCAGTACTGGGACATTCTGGCTGCTATCGTCTCTGGTAGAGTTTCTGGCAAAGGTACTGGCAAAGATATCTGCTTTCCCACGTGGGTCATTTGTAATATTGCCATCTGAAGATTTTAGTGGGGGAATGGAAGATGACTTATTAAAGTTATTATTGAAAGAATTAAGAGTTAACCAGAATATTCTATTGTCATTAGGGTTGTTAAGTAGTTTTGATGCTTGCTTTTGAAGAAAGTTTTATTTAGATAGATTTAATATAGCTTTTGCATGATTTCTAGCAATTTTAAATTGGGAGAGTGATTCAGATGTTTTTGATTTTAAGTAAGAGGTATATGCTAATGACTTTTGGGCTGTTGCTTTGGCACAGTTGCCATCAAACCATTTTGGAGAGTTCGATCTTTTAGTGAGCTGTTGACTTGGTAAGAATAAATCCATACCAGCTAGTATTAAGTCGCAGGTGTAGGACTAGGTAGAATTAGGATCACTAGAGAAGAAAGACTGCCATGGAATGTCAGCAAGATAATTCCTAAATCCATCCCAGTTTGCCCTATCAAAGTGCCATCGGGTCATCCTGAGATTTTCAGAACAAGGAGGTGTGGGGGAGTTAACTAATGAGGCTTTGATGAGATTGTGGTCAGATGATCCAAGTGGTGACAGTTCCTCTATCCTGTATTGATCTGGATTATTTGTCAAGAATAAATCCAAGAGATGGGCATTATGGTCAGGATTATCAGGTATTCTGGTTGATTGCTTTACCAGCTGGGTGAGATTAAACGATTCCGCAAACAGCTCCACTCTAGACATTATATATGTATATATATATATATATCTATATATATATAGATAGATAGATAGATATATATATATATACTGTATATATGTATATATATACATACATATATATATATATATATATATATATATATATATATATATATATATATATATATATATATATATATATATATATATATATATATATATATATATATATGTATATATAAATATACATATACAGTGGAAATGAGTTACTTGAGAGGAGCATGTGGAGTGACATGGAGGGACAGGTTGACGAATGAAGAAGTGAAGGAACGTTGTGGGGTAGATGTGGATGTGGTTGAAAAGATTAGGGAGAAATACACTGAGGTGGTTTGGACATGTGGAGAGGATGGAGAATGAAAGACTGACTAAGAGGGTGTAGAGGTGAGGTGGAGGGAGGAGAGAGGAGGGTAGACTGAGGATGAGGTGGAGGGATGGAGTTGAGAGGTATATGAGGGAGGGGGTGAGTTGGGGGAGGGGAGTCAAATGGTGGGTGACAGAGTGACTTGAGGCGTTTTGTCTGCGGCCACCCTTTGCGGGATTAGGGCGTCGGGCTATAGATAGATAGAGACATATACATACATACATATATATATACATATATATATATATATATATATATGTTTATATATATTTATAGACATTTTATATATATATACATACATACATGTATATCTATCTATCTATCTATCTATATTTATGTATATATCTATCTATCTATCTCTCTATCTATATATATACATATATCTATTGCCAGACGCCTCAATCCCGTTTGGGGTGGCCACAAACAAATTGCCTCCAAGTCGCCCTGTCCCCCGCCATTTCACTGCCGTGCTCCCAACTCACACACCCCTCTCTCATATACCTCTCCACCCCATCCCTCCATCTCATCCTCGGCCTCCCCCTCCCTCTTCCCCCCTCCACCTCACTCACATACACTCTACTCGTCAGTCTTTCACCCTCCATCCTCTCCACATGGCCAAACCACCTCAGTGTGTTCCTCATAACGCTTCCTATCACATCCACATCCACACCACAACGCTCCTTTATATCCTCATTCGTCAGCCTGTCTCTCCACGTGACTCCACAGGCTCCTCTTAAATAACTCATTTCCACTGCTCTCACTCTTGACTTGTGTCCTTCCAACAATGTCCAAGCTTCACTTCCGTACGTTAGAGTTGGTATCACAATACTGTCATGTAGTAACTTTTTCACTTCCATGCTCACTTCCCTGTTTCTAGTCACTGCTTTCAAAGAACCAGCAACTTTTCTTCCCTGCTGTACCCTTTCAAGCAATTCACCCTCCAAACCTCCATCCTTACTCATCACACTACCCAAATACTTAATCGTACTCACATTTTCCAATTCCTCACCCTCTAACCTCGCTATACATTCACTAGCTTCACCTCTCTCAAAGACCATCACTTTACTCTTCCCTACATTCACCTTTAGGTTCCGTTTCTTACACACTCTTTCAAACTCATCCACCAAGCCTTGCAGCTCCCCTTCGTCTTCACTCAACAACACAGTATCATCTGCAAACAACAGTACAGGAAGTTTCCAAACACTATCCTCTCTCACCATATATATATATATATATATATATCTATATATCTATATATATATATATATATATATATATATATATATATATATATATATATATATATATATATATATATATATATATATATATATATATGCATATATTTTTTTATGCGAGGAAGAAGGAACCAAAGGCCATGAGCCCGCAATAAGAGTTCCCTCCAAGAAAAAAACAATATACAAGAGAGAGCCAAATTTAAGATCCATTCATTTTTAGATGCCTCGACACACTGCCTTTGAAAGACTGGAGATCATAGGCAGGAGGAAATACAGACAGAGGGAGACAGTTCCAGAGTTGACCTGTTGCATAAATGAAGGACTGAGAGTAACGGTTAACTCTTGCATTAGAGAAATAGACAGAAGAGGGATGAGATTTTGCTGCTAGACAGGTGTTATGCGCCCGTCATAGAGGTGGAGGAATGTACGCAGACAGTTCAGAGGAGCAGTGACCATTAAAGTACTGACAGAAAAGAGATAAAGATGTAACAGTGCGGCGAAGAGACGGAAGTTGAAGTGAGTCAGTAAGAGGAGGAGAGTTAATGAAACAAAAAGCCTTTGACTCCACCCTATTGAGAAGAACTGTATGTGGGGAGCCTCCCAACACACGAGAGTTGTACTCCACACAGGGGCGGATAAAACCCCTGTATAGAGTCAACAATTGCGCAGGGGTAAAGAAAGAACAGAGTCGACTTAGCACACCCAATCTCTTGGAAGCAGAGTTTACAAGAGATGTAATATGATCTTTCCAAGATAAGTCCCGAGTAAATGAAACCCCAAAGATGTTCAAGGATGATGCAGGATTAACCTGAATATTATTAAACATTAGTGGATATACCTGTGGATGATTTTGACGGGTTGATAGGTGTAAGAACTGAGTCTTAGATGCATTAAAAACAACAAGATTATTTTTACCCCAGTCAGAGATATGAGCCAAGTCAGACATTAGGTGTGCCATAGCCTCATCCCTTGTTTGTTAAAGTAACTGCTGAGATGGGCGTTGCGGGAACCGAATGGAAAGGTGAAGGGTGGAGTCATCAGCGTATGAGTGGATAGGGATAGATGTACAGCTTAGAAGGTCATTGATGAATAAAAGGAAGAGAGTTGGTGATAGGACAAAGCCCTGAGGAACACCACTGTTGATACATCTAGGAAAAGAACGATGGCCGTCTACAACAGCGGCTATAGAACGACCAGAAAGGAAGCTAGCGATGAAGGCACAGATAGAAGGATAGAAACCGTAAGAGAGCAGTTTGGAAATTTAAGATTTATGCCAGACTCGATCGAAAGCCTTTGAGATTTCAAGTGTAATGGCAAAGCTTTCGCCAAAGTCCCGAAAGGAGGATGACCAGTAGTCTGAAAGGTAGGTGAGAAGATCGCCAGTGAAGCGTCCCTGACGGAACCCATAATGATGATCAGAAAGAAGGTTGTGATAGGAAAGACGCCCTAAAATTTTTCTATTGAGAATTGACTCGAAAACTTTTGAAATACAGGACGTTAAAGCAATTGGACTATATATATATATATATATATATATATATATATATATATATATATATATATATATATATATATATATATATATATATATATATATATATATATGTGTGTGTGTGTGTGTGTGTGTCAAGTGGGGTTGGTGGAGGATTAGTGCCCCTCCCTGTAAAACAGTTAACTCTAAGCCCTTGGCCACCCCGTTTGGGATACATGGCGTCTGGCAATGAATATATATATATATATATATATATATATATATATATATATATATATATATATATATATATATATATATACTGTATATGGTCCTCCGTTCCTCATGGGGCAATGGCGGATTGGATGGATGGATATATATATATATATATATATATATATATATATATATCCATCATCCAATCCTTCATTTCCCCATGAGAAGCATAGGAGCAGGGGGGTAGGCAGTTGGTTTCGACATTTAAGATGAGAGTGACCAGCCTCACTCATCCCTGAGTGGCATTACATGAGCAATCAACCCCAACCACCCCTTGGATATAAACCTTCACCTGCTCAATCCGACTAGATCGCATTAATTACCCACTAAACCACCTGGTGCCAAAATTTGGTTTACCACCCCAGGGTATATATATATATATATATATATATATATATATATACAAGCAGGATCGTACTGACTTAAGGTTTATGTAAGCCAGTACGTTTTTTTTTTCTTATTTTTTATTATACTGGCACACAAGCCCATATCTGGCTACACCACCGAGGTGTCATCTCCCAGTCCACTTGTTTTTCACTTATTAACCAAGTTTCATCCCACTGACCTAATTTTCTCAAAGAGCCTATTTTCTCTCTTTCTACACATTTTCCCCCCATAGACCTACTTCTCTCTTCGATCTAGTTTTCCACTGATTTCTTTTGATCCATGAACCTATACTCATCCTGAGATCTGTTTTCCCCTAAACCGATTTTTCCGTGAAGCCACTTTCTCCTCCAAGCAAATTTTTCCCATGGACTTTTTTTTTTTTTTTTTACCCCATAAAACTGTATACGCCAGTGGACCAAATTTCTGTCAAAATACCTATGACTCCCATGAACCTATTTTCACGATAGACTCATTTTCTTTATGGATCCATGTTTCCTCAAAGAACCTATTTTGTCCATAAACCTTTGTTCTAAGTGTACCTATTTTCTCCATGGACCTAAAATCTCCATGGACCTATTTTTTCCACAGGACTACTTTCCTTATGGAACTCTTTGCTCCTCCTGAACACACACCAAATCTCCACATCAACCTGCTTTTTCACTTGGACTTTTTTCAAGGACCTTTTTCTTCCATGGATCTATTTCTTTCATAGACTTATTTCGTCCACAGACCTATTTATTCCATGGTCTTATTACTTCCACGGAATTATTTTAATCCATGGACCTATTATTCCTTGGACCTTTATCATTCATACACCTATTTATTCCATAGACATATTACCTCCATGGACCTGTTATTACCATAGACCTATTTCATCCATGGACTTATTTCTTCCATGGGTCCATTTCGTCCATGGACCAATTTCTTCCATGCACATGTTTCCTATGGACCTATTTCTTCCAAAAATCTACTTTGTCAATGGACCTATTTCTCCCATGGATTCATTTCGTCCATGGACCTATTTCATCCATGGAACTCCTTCTTTGATGGAACTATTTCTTTCATGGACCTATTCCTTCCATGGACCTATTTCATCCATGAACCTATTTCTTCCATGGAACTATTTCTTCCATGGAACTATTTCTTCCATGGAACTATTTCTTCCATGGACCTATTTCATCCATGAACCTATTTCCTCCATGGAACTATTTCTTCCATGGAACTATTTCTTTCATGGGCCTATTTCTTCCATGGACCTAGTTCTTCTATGGACCTATTTCTTCAATGGAACTATTTCTTCCATGGACCTATTTCTTCCATGGACCTATATTTTCAATGGATCTTTTTCGTCTGCGGACCTATTTCGTCCATGGACCTATTTCGTCCGTGGGCTTATTTCGTCCATGGACCTTTTTAACCCCTCCCAACTGGCAGATGTTGCCCACCCGGGCATTCCCAACAGAAATCAGCAAAATCATCTATATTTAAACCTTCATATCTCAGTTAATACATACTCAAGTATAACAAACAAGGTCTCATATTCCTCACCAATCCCTCAAGCTGATTGCATCAGATGGTCCATGAAGCGTGTGTAGAGAGAGCATGTGCATGGGGAATGAGGGCAATTTTTGTTGTATTTTTGCTGTGGTCCGTATGCGTGGCGGAGGTTCAGTAACACAACAATGGCTTACACTAGCCCTCCGATATGATAATACTTCGATAACACTTCCAGGAGGCCAAAATCTACTACAAACACTGTTTACGTGAGTATTTTTCCATAATAGGTTGCACTGGATGCAGGTAGGCTGGTCACCGTAACAACGAACTTGAACTCAGGCTGCTTGCCTCCTCCTCCACCACCATCCCGCCTTACAGACAGACACTTTCTCTCTCTCTCTCTCTCTTTCTCTCTCTCACACACACACACACACACACACACACACACACACACACGCACACACAGATGGATATGTTTGGTTAGGACTGTTGCTCGATTCTGGCACCGCTGAGAGAGAAGTAGTGTGGATACTACACCTACTAGAAATAATACTATTATTACTAGGAGTACAAATACAACTACCATTACAACAACACATACTACCACTACTACAAGACATACTACCACTACTACTATCACTACAAGTACTACTACAAAAAAATATACATATATTGAGAACAAAGTATCGGTAGTTATTTACGTACTGCCCACAACCGGAAATGCTTACCACTATGACTCTCTTTCCTTTGAGTTATACTTTTTCGTCATAAGAATTATATATAAACAAATACTTTGAAAATAAAATAAGGCAGTGAGTTTATCATGAAACAAACTTTCTACTTCCATTATTCATATAAATATACGCAGAGCAGTAATTTTTTTTTTTTTTAACACTAAAAACAACATAACGGTATGTACAAAACTAACTTATGCACAATACCCAGACTCTTACCACTCGATCTTTGAGTGGAAATTGAAGAAACTGTTAGTGCACAGTGCCCCCCTCACATTCAGCACACCACCATCTAGCCATACGGCATTGCTGTGGTCGACGCATTGAATTGGAGTTAACATTGCAACGCTGGAAGGCTTCTTTGTATGCAAGTGTGCGAGGTAGTATTTCCATGAAATGTGTGCTGAGGTAGTCCCTGCACTACAGGCAGTCAGGCAGTTGCTGCACACTGTGCGTTCATTTCACGAAGGATTTACCTGTCCATACCTCTCCAAAAAGCAGAAAATTACATCCTTCTCGAACTGTCTGAGGGATGTGCTGGTCTGTGTAACATCCTTGTACAGAATGAAGGTATTCAGTACACAGATGTCCAGCACATGTAGGAATGCCTTCTTATACCACTAACAACACCTCCTCAGACAGTCAATGGTGCCGATCTGCCTATCTGATTTATCGACGAGTCGCATGTTCACGTTATAGTCGATAACAGCATCATGCTTGAAGACTGGCTGCCTCACTCTCCTATCGACCTTGCCTGTGTCAATCAACCTACCTTCATGGACCGTGGAGAGGCCATTCACCTTTCTCTTATCGCGCCAGTGAATTGCTAGGAGTTTACCTGATTTCAAGGTCCTGCACTCCCCCTTCATGGTGCCTTTGGGAAAGGATGGCCAATGCTTCCTCTTTGCATGGACAGGACCACACGATCCAATTTTGTGTTCTTGCAGGTACTTTGCAAGACATGGTGAAGTGTAATAATTAACAGTGTAAAGGATATGGTTGCCACCGAAGTACCTGTCCATCAGTTTTTTGACAACTGAGCCAGAGAAACCATGGGGATCGTCCTTCGACAACACCAGATCACTTGCTGTATACACAGTGAAATTCAGCACGTACCCAGTCTTGCAATCACATAATACAAAAAACTTTATTCCAAAATGATGTCTCTTTGAGGGAATGTACTGAATGAATGCAAGATGCCCCTGAACAAGCAACTCATTGATAACAGCCTTCTGGAATGGCCTGGAAAAAAGATTAAAAATTTTCCTTCATCATCTCCAGAATCAAGCAAATTTTCCACAGCCTATTGTTCGGATGTGGGCCCATATTCGTGAAATAACGCAGGTACCTCAGGATGTCAAGATAATGGTCACTTGGCATATACTTACCGAATACTGGCGTTGCAGCAATATCGTCCACGAGCCAATAATCGTGTATATTGTGTTTCCTAACATGATGCATCAGCATAGTCAGTGTTAGCCAAGCATACATTTCACTAACATTTGTCACACTCCATTCTTTCATTTTCTCACTCTCTCTCAGGTGCAAGGTCTCAGCCCAGTTGTAGCACAATTCCCTGAAACTATTCACATCTTTCACAATGAACTTCATTACTGCTGTAGTGAAAAAAGCAAGGAAGAAGTCCACTGCAGAAGAAGCTCTGGTACAGAGATATTCTGGCTGTACACCTGTGTTTGTGTCAAACACAGGTACCTCGGGCTGAAACTCCGTCCCTTCCTACCAGGCAAAAGTTTCTGACTTACCAGTCCTAGGTTCCCGCCTTGTCTGCCGTGCATGTGGCCTGCCCTGTGCCCTGCCATGACCCCTAGCATGGAGGTGTGGTGGCGAATCCGCCAACTCACCACTAGATGAGGCAGGTGATGATGCTGGTGACGGTGATTGTGGTGGTGATGGCATTTGTAAAAGGGCGAAAGGTGATGGCGGGCATGTGCCTGCCGGTGTGCACCTGCACCAACATAACCTGATGTCCTGGGTTGTGGTGAAAAGGCACGTGGTGAGGCAGGCCGGCATGGCGAGCCACATGGTGAGGCAGGCCAGCATGGGGAACCACGTAGTAAGGCAGGCCGGCTTGGAGAGGCATGTGGTGAGGCAGACCGGCATGGCGAGCCACGTGGCGAGTGAGACACGTGATGAAGCAGGCCTGGCATGATAAGGCATGTAGCAATGCAGGCTGGCACTGGGACGAATAGATTGTAGCATCAGTTGAACAGGGCAGGACTCCCTAGGTGGATGGAATGCTGATGACAGGGAGAGCTGGAGCTCCCATTTCATCAGCCCTCGGGACTAGTTCCTGACCATCTCCCTTTGCTGAACTTTTTCAGTGTCTCAGTAACACAGAAAGTAGGGCAGCATGCTCTCCAGTACAAGTTTCTCTAACTGTTAGCATCAATCTACATGCACAGTACACACTACACTACCTTTTCAGAATTAAAAAAAAATAAATGGTGCACTGCAACCATGCCCTGGAGTCCCCAGGGGGAGGACCATTAATGCCCCCACCATCCGCCCCTCTCCCGGCAATGACTCAATGCGCCTGGAACCACTGTCTGACTCACTTCTTCATTCCTGCAACATTAGCAGCCTTTTCTCTAACTTTATCTCTGTTGAACACCAGCTCTCTTCCTCTAACCCTCACCTTCTCTTCTTAACTAAGACTCAGCTGTCTGAGGCAACTGGCAGCAAACCCTTTTCTATATCCTCCTACTTTCTCTATGATCATTTCAAAGCCAATGATGGCTGTCGTGTATATGTACGCAACAATCTATCTTGCTTTCGTGTTCCTGAACTTGATTCTTCTGAAATCCCTACTCTCTGGCTTCGGCTCTCATGTCATTCTCTGACTAAATATATCTGTGCTGTTTACTTATCTCCTAATTCTACTGACTAAGAAAAATTCTTTGATTATCTTACTTCTGCGGTGGAACACATTCTATCACTTTCTCCTTTCTCTGAAATCTCCATTCTAGGAGACTTCAATGTTCACCACCACGTTTGGCTCTCCTCTCCTTTCACTGATCCACCTAGTGAACAAGCCTACATCTTTTCTATCCTTAATGACCTAGAGCAGCTTGTACAGCACCCTACTCATATCCCTGACCGCCTTGGAAAGAGCTCCAACATAGTGACCTCTTCCTTACAACTAATCCTTCTGCTTACACTGTTAATCATCTCTCTGCATTGGGCTCCTCCGATCACAATCTTATTACCATAATCTGTCATATTGCTCTGATGCAGCCTGAGGACCCTCCAAAGAAAAGTCGTCTGTGGCATCTTTGAGCTGCGGATTGGGAGGCCCTCAGGCAGTACTTCTTTGATTTTCCCTGGAATGGTTATTGCTTCCATGGCCGGGAGCCATCTGAGTGTGTCTTGCGCATTACGGAGGTTATTCTCTCGGGCATGGAACTATACATTCATTTCTCATATCCTTTGACTAATGTAAGTAAGCCTTTGTTTAATCACGTTTGTTCTAAAGCTGTCTGCAACAATAAGAGGGCCTATAAAAGGTACCAGATCCAACCCACCCTTAATCACATCTTTTTTTATGTTTCTGCCTGGAATTGTGCTAAATCTGTTCTTTGCTCTGCTAAAAATGATTTCATCTGTACTAAATGCTCTCAATTCTCCACCACAAATTCTTCCTGCTCCTTCTGGCACCTTGCCAAAAAAACATTCTAACAAGTTTCCCTCATCATCCTTCCTTCCTCTTTTCTACTCTGATGGTTCTGTAGCTATTTCTTCTACTGATAAAACAGATCTCTTTGCTTAGACTTTCTCCTCCAATTCCACCTTAGAAGATTCCGGTGCTGTTCCTCCATCACTTCCCCCCATCTGATTTCCTCATGGCTGACATTTAAATTTCTTCAGCTGATGTATTTTCTGCCATCACTGGCCTCAATACTAACAAGGCATATGGGCCTGACGGAGTTCTTCCTGTTGTCCTCAAGAACTGTTATACCTTTCCTTCTTGCTGGAAGTTTGCTGTCATTCAGCCAATCCCAAAGAAGGGTGGCCATTCCAACCCTCTAACTATTGTCCAATTGCTTTAGCATACTGTGTTTCAAAAGCTTTCGAGTCTATTCTTAACAGAAAAATTTTAAAGCATCTTTCCTATCACAACCTTTTTTCTGATCGTCAATATGGGTTCCATCAAGGACGCTTCACTGGCGAACTTCTCACCTACCTTTCAGATTCCTGGTCAATTGGTTATCCTCCTTTCAGGACTTTGGCGAAAGCTATCCCATTACACTTGACATCTCAAAGGCTTTCAGTTGAGTCTGGCATATAAATCTTTAATTTCCAAACTGCCCTATTATGGTTTCTATCCTTGTATCTGTGCCTTCATCGCTAGCTTCCTTTCTGGTCGTTCTATAGGTGCTGTTGTAAACAGTCATCATTCTTCTCCTAGATCTATCAACAATGGTGTTCCTCAGGGCTCTGTCCTATCACCAACTCTCTTCCTTTTATTCATCAATGACCTTTTAAATTGTACAACTAACCCTATCCACTCGTATGCTGATGATTCCACCCTTCACCTTTCCATTCAGTTTCTGCAACGTCCATCTCAGCAGTTACTTTAACAAACAAGGGATGAGGATATGGGACAAATAATGTCTGACTTGGCTCGTATCTATGACTGGGGTAAAAATAATTTTGTCTATGATGTATCAAAGACTTAGTTTTTATACCTATCAACCCGTCAAAATCTTCCACAGGACTACCCACTAATGTTTAAAAATACTCAGCTAATCCTGCATCATCCTTGAACATGCTTGGGGTTTCATTCACCAGGGACTTACCTTGGAAAGATCATATTACATCTCTTGTAAAATCTGCTTCCAAGAGATTAGGTGTCCTAAGCCAACTCTGTGCTTTCTTTACCTCTGCACGGTTGTTGACTTTATACACGAGTTTTATTCACCCCTGTATAGAGTACAACTGTCATGTGTGGCGAGGCTCCCCACATACAGCTCTTCTCAAAAGGGTGGAGTCAAAGCTATTTTGTCTCACTAACTCTTCTCCTCTTACTGGCTCCCTTCAACCTTTGTCTCTTCACTGCACTGTTGCCTCTTTATCTCTTTTCTATCGCACTTCAATGGTCACTGCTCCACTGAACTGTCTGCTTGCATCCCTGCGTCTCTACAACACGTGTGTAGCTACCGTCTAGCAACAAACTCTCATCCCTTTTCTGTCCAATTCTCTAATGCAAGAGTTAATCAATACTCCCAGTCCTTCATTTATGCTAGAGGTCAATTCTGGAACTTCCTCCCTCTGTCCGTAGTTTCTACTTGCTATTATCTCCAGTCTTTCAAACACAGTGTGTCCAGGGATCTCAAAATGAACGTATCTTGAATTTGGCTCTCTTTTGTATTCTTTTTTATTTTTCTTGGAAAGAACTGACATGCGGGCTCAGCCTTTGATTCCTTCTTCCTCACATAAAAAAATAAAATTGTGAGGCACGTGGTGAGGCATGAAGTGATGCAGGCCAGCATGGTGAGGCACATGGTGATGCAGGAACCAATGCAGGCAGTGTGGGTGAAGGTGGTGATGATGTTGGATGGGTGGAAAATTCTACCCTAGGCCGCTCTGGTACACGGCGGCTCAGCCTGCGGCATTTCCTCCTCCCACCACCCTCCACCTCCCTACTTCATTCACTCCCTACCTCCCCTTCCACCTTCTCCACTGAGCATATATCACTCTCTGCAGGATCATCAACAACATCTGACCCTTCATCACCAGAAAAGGCTGATGATTGTGCAGAGAGAAAATATCACCACACAATGAAGAATTCATGGTCAGTCTCCTCCTCTGATACTTACTTCTCCATACTCAGCATGGCGATATCAGTTTCCTCAGAGGAGGAGTCACTTTCCCCACTCACTGTCAGTGATAATGTTATATCTAACTCCCTTCCTATCACACTATCACTTAGGCCTTTCCTCTTCAGGCCTTTCAACTTCATTAGTTTCAAAGTCAGCAAGCGCAGGCAGTCACCTAAGGGTCCGGACACAGGAATATCTATTTGCATAGGTCTCTCCATGACAGAGGTAGGCAGGCAACTGAAGCATGACCAGGATGTGTGCAGGACGGTTGCCAGTGGGTGCAGGTGGTGGAAGTAACCAACTGAATACTCAAACAATGGCGTGAATTACTAGATCATATATACACAACCCACAAACAGCCCTGGGAGGACATGTATACATGTCACCTGGATGGGATGGGTTAACACACTTGATATATTTCCACTTGGGTCCATTTTTACAAGGACATATTCCCCACAGACCTATTACACTGAGGGACCCATTCTACCCCATTGACCTATTCTCCAGTAGACCTATTTTCACCCATACACTCATTATCTCACACATATAACTCACCCACTTATTTAGTGTAGCAAGGACCTCTCCTAGTTTGTTATTCAGAATGTGACACATCCACCCAAAAAGCTCATCCACGAAGGTCGCCCACCCCAATCCCCCACACATCCCACACACATCACTCACCCATTCACCCCACTTGGCCCATTCACCCTGTCCACCCACCACACTTCACCCAATTCGACCACCGCACTTGATTACCCCACCCATTTCACCCATCCACATCACCAGTCCTATGTCTGCTGACACTGCCCATCCATTCCATATCCTGTTCCCCATCCTTATCCATCCTCCTCATCTGTCCACCGACCCAAACATCTGGCCATCAAACCTGCACCATGACATGATGAACTGTAACTTTACACACACACACACACACACACACAAAAGGAGAGCTGCTCTTGTGGAGGCACAAGAAAATCCACTAAAAATCCAAACTCCTTCCATACAATGTAAAACCAATGGGTACAGTATGGGGTCAAAACACACCTTTAACCCTTTAACCACAGGGCGTCACTTTCGTGACGCTTGGGAGCAAGGGATCATACCGCGGGGCGTCGCTTTTGTGATTCTGTGTTATTTTGAATTCACCCGGGCTTCCAAGTGGGGGCTTGTATCATCTATCAGTACTGCCAATGTCCAACACTAGTCAGCACTCCTAATCTCATCTGTACTCCCATCCATTGTTGACAATTTAGCCATTTCTACCCGTTCTTGGCTCCCCTCCCTACCCCCCCTCCATTACCCTATCCTCTCGCCTGCCTGGCCGTGCTACGCTAAGTAAATCTTCCCTGGAATTTTTCACTGATTTCATCCATGGAAATAAGCCCTATGCCCTATTCTTATACCAAATAATATAGACAAGAAAGAAATAAGGTGAGTGAGAGTGCCATACACCTGGAATTGGCTAATTATCACCTGACAACACTTCACGTGCACTCGTTCGCTAATTTTCGCTATTTCCCCTTGAAATATGTCGTATAATCTATTTTCGTAATAAATATACATATAAGGAGGGAAGAGAGAAGCCTAAGTGATATTTACATTCACCTGGAACTACCTAATTTATAATGTATTGCCTAGATTTCCTGCCAATCATTTCATTGCTATAAATAGCTGTGTCAAGAGGCTAAACGTTGGCAGTACTGATTTCCCTAGGTAGGCATCCACCCCGGCCCACCCTTATCAGTTCACTCTCATCTTCCAGTGTGGGGTACGTCTGTTCGCTCTTGCTAGCTTCAGGGCCTTTCCACCCCCATGCAAAGGGCCCTGTGACCTTTACCCCCTACTAAACCTCGTGTAGAAAGAGGTAAAGGGCTGACAATTTATGAAAGAGTAACTACGATCTTTCTATTGAGTAAAACAGTGCAAGTGGAATTGTAAATCATGTGTAAATAATGTGTAAACAGCAAGTGAAAGTAATGAATGTAAATATACGTGAACAGTGGAAAATAGTTTTAGACGTTACTTCAAGTGACAGTGCATAACACAGTGTAAATAAAACAGAAATGTAAATAACGTAAATAAAATAGAGAACGCAAATAGAAATGTAAATGAGTAGTATTATAAGAATATGAGTATATACCCTAGGAGTAATGAAAGTGAAAGTTTCACTCTAGCATGTCTGAATACTATGAGTTATGAGAGGGAAATTGAAAGTGACATTCACTCTCAATACTAGTATACAGGACGAGAAAGTGAATGCTACATATTTTACTGAAAGAAATTGAATCCCTACAGTAACAATAAACTAATACTACTGAAGGAAAATTATGGATAAAGACTGTAGATATATATAAGTGTTATATAGTAATTGAAATATAAAGTGTGAGGGGTTTTATGAATAATAAATGACAGAGTACCAAGAGCGAACTAGCGCAAGTGCGAAGGTCAGACGCGCTCGAAATTTTCATTGCTTTCACAGTTGTTGTTTTTTTGGAGTATGGATCCCAAACTACTTCAAAATCATAGAGTAGTGTTTATAGTGTTAATATCTGGCTGTGGTAATCATATTACGGGTTGTCGGGAAGTGTAAAGTGGAGACTTCGTTACCCAACTTCAGAGGTCTCCACAAGTCCTACGGTAACAGACGAAGGCTCGACAAACATTCCCGGTGAAAGCTGAAGGAATGTGCCATAAGCATATTTAATTTTAATATTCTAAGACTAATAACTGATTTTTGGCAAATATTTTTTGAGAGTGTGTCGGAGCCCGAATAACCCCACGGCACACGCAAAACGTTGGTAAACATGC
The DNA here is from genome assembly GCF_032717465.1 of Coenobita brevimanus. NCBI lineage: Eukaryota > Metazoa > Arthropoda > Malacostraca > Decapoda > Coenobitidae > Coenobita > Coenobita brevimanus. The sequence goes on from NC_137062.1 coordinate 29,278,387, forward strand.
CCGCGGTGTAGGGGTTAAATAATTTTAGGGGATATAAAACTGAAAAAGGCCCATCTGTTACCCAAGTCCAACCATCCTACCAAGTTTCATTGAAATCCTTCTTCCATTCACTGCTGCAAAACACACACATGCACACACACACACACACACACACACACACACACACACACACACACACACACACGAACATACACACACACACACAAACATACACACACACACACACACACACACACACACACACACACACGCACGCGCGCACACACACACACACACACACACACACACACACACACACACACACACACACACAGGGATTCAATCTAGGCGGACGTGTGACACCTGCGCTCCGTACCAAATCATCACGGCCAGTGGCATTACCTAAATAGTATCTTTGTATGAGTCAAGCTCAGTACCAGGTTAGACTAAATGATTGTTCATTATTAAAAGGAAAAAAATAGTAAGTTTAAACAAGACTTGTAAAAACAGGAAATAGAACCAAGACGAAAGAATACACTGAGTCATCTCTGAGGTTTGTTTAGAGTACAAGAACACGGAGATTGTAAGTACATGCTTTGCACTTTAAGTTTTGCAAAATGGATACATACTTCAATCAATCAATCAATCATTTCCTGTGGCACCCTCGGGGATGCATAGGGCCTCGATGAACTCACACCACCCCATCCTATCTTGTGCTAACCCCTCAAGATCTCCCCAACACTCATCTCCAGCTTCCCGTCTCATTGTCCTCACCCACGTCTCTTTTGGCCTTCCTCTACCTCTCCTACCAAGTGCCACCCACCCAGGTGTACCTCGTACTATTCCCTGTCTCCTATACACATGTCCTAGCCACTTCCATCGTGAGAACCTAACATATTCATCGACCGGCTGCACTCCCGTTATTTCTCTAATTCTACTATTTGGTATCCTTTCCCACCACTTAACTCCTAATATTCTTCTAAGTGCTTTGTTTTCAAACACCAAGAATTTATTTTCCATAGTCACTGTGCTGTACCAAGACTCGTGTCCATAAATTAAGATACTCCTAACCATTACCTTATAAAGTTTGATTTTTGTATGCACAGAAAAATTGTTATTATTCCAAATATTTTTAAGCATTCCCATTGCCTGATTAGCCTTCTTTAACCTTTCCTCGAATTCAAAGTTCAAAGAACCATCCTTGGCTAAATAAGTACCTAAATATTTAAACCTATCAACTTGCTTTACAACCATACCTCCAATTACACATTCCTGCGCATTTTCCATATTCATATTGATTATTTCAGTTTTTCCACAATTAATAACCAAACCCACCTTGCGACCTTCACTCACCAAACAGTCCAACACTCTCTGCATCTCTTCTGGCCCATCACAAATCAAAACTATATCATCTGCATAATCTAAATCCAAAAGTTTCCTATTCTCTCCCCAAAGTATACCTGCACCGGTTTCTGTTCCAACGCGTTTCATAATGTAATCAATGACCAATATAAATAGTAAAGGCGATAGAACACCACCTTGAATTACTCCGGACTTGACTTCAAACGAATCACTCAGACAACCATCAACCATCACTTTACAAAATGTGTCCTCATGCATGTTCATAATGGCCCTCACAAACTCCTCTTGTATTCCATAATGTCTCATGATCTTCCCCATAGTCTCTCTCGAAACACTATCAAAAGCCTTTTCAAAATCAACAAAACAAAGACTTAACGGTACTCTCATTTCATTAACTTGCTGCATCAAATGCCTAACTATAAAGATCTGATCATTGCAACCACGTCCCTTTCTAAAACCAGCCTGTTCATCCCTCAGAATACCCTCAACCACCGGCTCCAACCTATTTAACAACACTCTACTGAAAACTTTCAAAGCTATCGGTGACAAAGAGATTCCCCTCCAATTACCACATTCACTCAGGTCTCCCTTCTTCGGAACTTTAACAATTACACCATTCTTCCAAACTGACGGTAGTAACCCCGTCACCCATATCTTATTGAATAGCTTGGTCAAGATCATTATTAATCTATCCCCCTCCACTTCAGTGAAACAAATACTTCAGTAAAACAAATTTGGAAAAGAAAAGGGATAAAGGTAAAAAGCAAAATGATGATTTCTACCAAGAACTGGTTGTAGTAGAGACCCACAATAGACTGGTTGAACGTGTAAACAAACTAGAAATGGCTTTCAAAAATGAAATTGATGAAATAAAGAAGCAGATGCACTTACAAAAGGAAGAAATAGAAAAACTAGGAAGGGAGGCCAATAGGAAAGACACAACCATCAGTGAACTAACAGTGGAAATGAGTACGCTTAGGAAGAAAATGAGTGAAATGGCAAGTACAGTAGTCAATCACGAGAGTGTTATGGAAGAGTTCAAAAATGACACAGAGACAATTAAGCAAGTTAGCAGTCTTATTGACCAGAGCAGTGATATCGAGGAGAAGATAACACAAGTGAATGAAGCTGTGCAAAGCTACAAAAATGATGTAGAAACCACGTATGCTGAAATGGTGAAAGTAAAGAAAGACTTAGAAACAAGGGTGGAGGAAAAAAACATTAAAAAGGAGGTGAAAAGAATAATCCAAAACAATCCAAAGTTAGTCAGAGATTCAGTAGAGATAAACAAATCAGTAGTAATCACTGGTATAGAAGAGGAAGAAATTAAAAACAAGATCACAAGAGACAAGAAGATGGCAAATGTAATGAGCTTACTGAAAGAAGTATCAGAGGAAATCTGTAGTAAAGACATAGAGGAACACAAAAGGTTAGGAAAATTCGAGAAAAGCAAGACAAGACCTCTAAAGGTGACTTTCCAGAGTGTAAACACTGTGGAAGAGATACTAAAAAATGCAAAGAATCTTAAGGAAAAAGAGAAGTTCAAAAATGTATGGATAAAAAGATGCCTAACACAAGAGGAACTGGAATTACTGAAAGAGAAAAGGGAGGAAGCAAAAACAAAAAATGAGGGAAGATCAGAAGAGGACAAGAAGAAATTTTTTTACAAAGTAATAGGATTGCAGGTACGAAAGTGGTACACAAACAGGATGGAAGAAAAAGGAGGAAGGTAGTAGAACCATGCCATGACAAGTATATAAACAAGATGATAAAGTTGATGTACTCAAATGTGGATGGAATGGTATCTAAATTACTAGAGATGAATGATTATGTCAGAGAAAATTAACCACAAATAATATGCCTAACTGAAACAAAATTAATACCACGGATATCAAATGACATACTAAACTTAGAGGAATACAATACATGGAGAAGAGACAGATATTTAAAAAAAAGAGGAGGAATTATAATATTAACTAAGAAAAATCTAAAAGTCAAGGAAATAAAACTAGATATACCATCACAAGTAGAACTGATTGCAGTAGAGATCGACACATCTGAAGGTAAAGTAATTGTAGCCAATTTGTACATGCCACCCAGGTCAAACACATGGGAAAGAGACGAATATGAGGACCTGGCAGAGAGTACAATTCAGACTGTAAGATCATTGCTACATAAAATGGAAGAGAAATCGGAAAGAATTATACTAACTGGGGACTTCAATACAAATATAAATTGGAATACTCTAGATATAAATAGCCAAGAAAGCTGTTGGGACCAAAAGCTCCTGGATCTCGTACAAGAGTTTTTCTTAACGCAACATGTGAGGGAAACCACCAGAAAAAGAGAACTTGATGTACCTTCAGTGCTAGATCTAATATTTACAAGGCAAGAAAATGATATTGACAGTTTAATATATCACCCTCCACTCGGCAAAAGCGATCATGCAGTACTAAATTATAACTTCAGGATAGCATATGACATAGTAAACAGCAATGATAGTTACAAAAAGAGCCTAAAAAGGGAAATTATCAAGACCTAAAGAAGTATTTCTTAGAAGTTGATTGGGAAAATGAGCTTAGAGGACAAGATTTAAATGCTGTATATAAAAAATTCTGTGAATTTTATGAAATAGGAGTCCAGAAGTACATCCCACAGCACAAAGAAGCAGATAAGAAAATACAGAAATGGTTCAATACAGAATGTAAAAAATCAAAAGAAAGACGAGATTTGTTGTGGAATAGATACAGAAGACACAATAGTGAAAGGGCGTATAATAATTACAAACAGGCAAGAAACGACTATACAAGAATAAGGAGGGAAGCCCAAAAACAGTTTGAGGAGGATATAATAAATAAAAGTAGTGATCAGCCAAAGCTGTTTTACAGCTATATCAGAAGCAAAACTAAAGTAAAAGATATAATACAATCCATTACGGACGAGGGAATCACTTATACACAAGAGAAAGATATTTGTGAAGTACTAAATAAGAATTTCCAATTAGTTTTTACAGAAGAAAAAAATTTTGAGAGGGACTATGTGGAACACGCATGTCCACACATACTACCAGATATACAAATAGCAGAAAAAGTAATACAGGAGGAGTTAAGTAGATTAGACAGAGGAAAAGCAAGTGGTCCTGATGAAATTTCATGTTGGGTATTACGAGAATGTGCAAAGGAGTTATGTAAACCATTATTTTTAATTTTCAAGAAATCCTTGAGTCAAGGTAAACTACCTGATATTTGGAAAAAAGCAAATATTGTCCCCTTATTCAAGAAAGGAAATAGACAAAATCCACTAAGCTACCGACCAGTATCACTGACCAGTGTTGTAAGCAAGGTATTAGAAAAATTTATAAGAAAACCTTGGGTAAATCATCTAGAAGAACACAGTATGATAACAGAAAGACAGTTTGGTTTCAGAAAAGGAAAATCATGTGTTACTAATCTGTTGAGCTACTATGACAGAGTAACAAACACAATACAGGAAAGGGAAGGATGGGTGGACATTATCTATTTAGATTTCAGGAAAGCTTTTGACACAGTACCACACCAAAGACTTTATGGAAACTGTACCATCAAGGAGGAATTCGAGGCAAACTGTTTTGTTGGATGCAAGACTTTCTCATAAAAAGAGAAATGAGGACAGTACTAAGAGGAAACTACTCATCATGGAAAGAAGTGACTAGTGGAGTATCACAGGGTTCAGTGCTGGCACCAATCATGTTTTTAGTGTATATAAATGATATAAACAGTAACACTGGAAATGAGAGCTACCTGAATATGTTTGCAGATGATGCAAAAATACAAATGAGAATTACTAACACAGACTCTTGTAAAGAGCTACAAGAAGAATTAAATAAACTTCATGAATGGAGAAGTACATGGCAAATGGAATTCAATGTGGACAAGTGTCATGTAATCAAGTTTGGTAAAAGTGGAAAAAGACCTGATTGGGATTATAAGTTAGGAAATAAAACCCTATACACATCAGAAAGAGAGAATGACCTAGGTGTGATTATCAATAACAGACTATCTCCGGCTGACCACATCAGCGAGAAGGTACGGAACATGTATACACTGAGAATAGCATTCACATACATAAATGAAGACATGCTAAGAAGGATAATAACATTATTCATTAGACCAACCCTGGAATATGCATCAGTAGTCTGGAGTCCTCATCTCAAAAAGCACATAGACAAGATTGAAAAAGTTCAAAGGGCCGCTACAAGATGGATACCAAGTTGAAGGGACCTAAGCTACGAAGAAAGAGTAAATAAACTGAATCTGCCAACACTACAGGAGAGAAGGAAAAGAGGTGACATGATAATGCTATATAAATGCATATCAGGAAAGGAGAAAATAGACATAAATGATTACTTAACATATGGAGAAGCATCAGCAAGAGGCCACTGGAAAAAATTGCATAAGACGAGAGGTGATAAAGACGTAAGGAAATTCAGTTTCCCCAACAGAGCAATTGATCAATGGAATGCACAACCGAATGAAATAGTGTGTGCCAAAACAATTCACAAATTTAAGGATATGTACGATAAATATGGTTTAAGACACGGGACAGTACGAGCTTGACTCATTCCTGTAAAGATACAATTAGGTAAGAACAATTAGGTAAGAACACACGCACACACATGTGTGTGGCTCGATACATTGCATTGTTCCCTAAAGCTCTCACATGTAAAATTATGGTCTCTTCATCCATCACCTACTGTAATCCTTTATTGCTCGACAAGGATTGAAGGGACAAGAGGCCAGGCCATTTGGCACAGAATCTTAACCCTTTCACGCACGAATAAGTTATTAAGCTTTCTGGGATATGACGCGCGGGCTTTTCTCCCATCTCCCTCGGCAGCCTCATACTCCAAAAATGTGTATTCTCGGCTTATTTATCACAGCCCAAACATAATTCTTTTGCCACAAAACCCACATAGTCCTATTTCTTGATGTCTGTTCTACACCATAAGCAAAAAAAAAAAAAAACACTATACGTAGTGTACATTGGTGCCCTCGGAATAAGCATTCGGGATCATAAATTTCACTTCCCAACATCATATGTCGAATGTTTACTAATCAATCTCTACATGTTATACATTAATCAAACGAGAATGTTATTAGCTTTCGAGTGGTCAGGTCCCAGTTTGATACGAGGTATTGTCTTCAAGTAATAAGCGAAAAAGTAAAACCCATTTTCGACAGACAACAACTTTTTTATTCGGGGAGCTTTTGCAACAACTTCTCTCTTTTTATTTCATCATCCTATGCAGAATTTCATTCGCTTTCATTTCAGTAAAGAACGGTGATCCTAGGCCTCAAACTTATCAAAAAAATGCAAAAAACTACTTTGTATTTTCCCTCGTGCTGACCCTTCATCAGCCACGCTCACCTACGTTATTTTCCCGCAGCGCACTAACATTTTTATGTTTACTAGCTATGCTTTCTTTGTTTTTTTTACCAACAACTATTTTATATAATTACTTCTGTTTTGTTCTTAGTCCTCTCAGAAACCACACATGAACACTAAACCTGTTGATAGCAACTGAAACTGAAGCTGCACTTATTTCTGTCATTTGTGTTGAGGTAAATAACAATATACATGTATACCTTAATATACTGACATAAATAGCGGTAAATGATAAATAAAAAAAGAATACCATGTACTTCTTCAGTGGCAATGATCTTCCTGCAGAACCAGATCGGTTGGGAGGTGATGAGCTTTTTACTGTGTGTGTGTGTGTGTGTGTGTGTGTGTGTGTGTGTGTGTGTGTGTGTGTGTGTGTTCTTGCCTAATTGTTCTTACCTAATTGTATCTTTACAGGAATGCGTCAAGCTTCCACTGTCCCGAATCTTAAACCATTTTTATCGTACATATCCTTAAATTTATGAATTGTTTTGGCACACGCTATTTCATTTGGTAGTGCATTCCACTGATCAATTGCCGTATATGGGAAATTAATTTCTTTACGTCTTTACAGCCTCTATTTTCATGCAGTTTTTCGCAGTGTCCTCTTGCTGATGCAACCCTATAGGTTATGTAATCATTTATGTCTATTTTCTCCTTCCCTGATATGCATTTATATAGCATAATCATATCTCCTCTTTTCTTTCTGTCCTGTAGTGTAGGCACATTCAGTTTTTCTAGTCTTTCTTCATAGCTTACATTCCTTAAGCTTGGTACCCATCTTGTAGTGGCCCATTGAACTTTTTCAATCTTGTCTATGTGTTTTTTGAGATGAGGACTCCAGACTACTGATGCATACTCCAGGGTTGGTTTGATGAACGATGTTATTATCTTTCTCAGCATGTCTTCATTTATGTCTGTGAATGCTATTTTCATATTTGCTAGCAGCGTATACATGTTCCGTACCTTCCCATTGATGTGGTCAGCCGGAGATAGTCTGTTCTGGATAATCACACCTAGGTCCTTCACTTTTTCTGACGTGTGTAGGGTTTTATTTCCTAACTTATAATCCCAATCGTCTTTTTCCACTTTTACCAAACTTGATTACATGACACTTGTCCACATTGAATTCCATTTGCCACGTATTGCTCCATTCATGAAGTTTTTTAAATTCCTCTTGTAGCTCTTTACAAGAGTCTGTGTTAGCAATTCTCCTTTGTATTTTTGCATCATAAGCAGACATATTCAGATAACTTTCATTTCCAATGTTACTGTTTATATCATTAAATTTATATACACCAAAAACATAATTGGTGCCAGCACTGAGCCCCGTGGAACTCCGCTAGTCACTTCCCTCCATGATGAGTAATTTCCCATTAGTACTGTTTTCATTTCTCTCTCTCTCTCTCTCTCTCTCTCTCTCTCTCTCTCTTGAGAAAATCTTGCATCGAACAATACAGTTTGCCTCGGATTCCTCCTTGATGGTACAGTTTCCATAAAAGTCTATGGTGAGGTACTCTGTCAAATGCTTTCTTGAAATCTAAATAGATAATGTCCACCCATCCTTCTCTGTTCTGTAATCTTTCTGTTACTCTATCATAGTAGCTCAACAGATTAATAACACATGATTTTCCCTTTCTGAAACCAAACTGCCTTTCTGTTACAATATTGTTTTCTTCTAGACTATTTACCGATACTTTTCTTATCAGCTTCTCTAATACCTTGCTTACAACACTAGTTAGTGATACTTGTCGGTAGTTGAGTGGATTTTGCCTATTCCCTTTCTTGAATAAGGGAACAATGTCTGCTTCCAAGTATCAGATAGTTTACCTTGTCCCAAGGATTCCTTGAAAATTAAAGATAATGGTTTCCTAAACTCCTTTGCACATCCATGTAGCACCCAACATGAAATTTCATCAGGACCATTTGCTTTTCTTTGTCTAATTTGCTTAACTCCTGTATTTCTTTTTCTGATATTTGTATATCTGGTAGTATGTGTGGGCATGCATGTTCCATATTATCCCTCTCAAAATTATTTTCTTCTGTAAAGACTGATTGGAAAACCTTATTTAGTGCTTCACAAATATCCTTCTTTTGTGTGTAGGTGATCCACTCATCTGTAATGGATTGTATTTTTTATTTTTTACTTTGGTTTTGCTTCGGATGTACCTGTAAAATAGATTCGGTTGATCACTACTTTTATTTACGATGTCCTCCTCAAACTGTTCTGGGGCTTCCCTCCTTATTCTATTATAATCGTTTCTTGCCTGTTTATGGTTGTTATACGCCCTTTCACTATTGTGTCTTCTGTATTTGTTCCACAACAAATCTCTTTTTTCTTTAGATTTTTTTACATTCCGTATTAAACCACTTCTTTATTTTCTTTTCTGATTCTTTGTGCTGTGGGATGTACTTCTGGACTCCTATTTCATAAAGTTCACATAATTTTCTATAAATAACATTTAAATCTTGTCCTCCAAGCTCTTTCTCCCAATCTGTTTCTAAGAAGTATTTCTTTAAATCATGATAGTTGCCCACTTTGTAGTTAAGGCTCTTTTTGTAACTTTCATTACTATTAACTATGTCATATGCAATCCTGAAGTTGTAATTTAATACTGCGGGGTTGCTTTTCCCGAATGGACGGTGATACATTACATTGTCAGTATTTTCGTGCCTAGTAAATATAAGATCTAATACTGATGGTATGTCAAGTCCTCTTTTTCTGGTGCTTTCTTTAACATGTTGTGTTAGGAAAAACTCCTGCAAAAGGTCCAGGAACTTTTGGTCCCAACAGCTTTCCTGGCTTTTCATATGCAGAATATTCCAATTTATATTTGTATTGAAATCTCCAGTTAGTATCATTCTTTCAGATTTCTCCTCCATTCTATGTACTATGCTCTTAAACATTGAATTGTTTTCTCTGCCAGGTCTTCATATTCGCCCTTTTCCCAAATGTTTGATCAGGGTGGCATGTATAAAATTGCCACAGTTACTTTCCCTTCAGACGTACTAATCTCTACTGTAATCAATTCTACCTGTGAGGGTACATCTAGTTCTATTTCCTTGACTTGCAGATTTTTCTTTATTAATATTATAATTCCACCTCCCTTTTTTAAGTTCCTATCTCCTCTCCATATATTGTATTCCTCCAGGTTTAGTGTATCATTTGAAATCCTTGGTGTTACTTTTGTTTAAAGTAGGCAAACAATATGTGGTTCCTTTTCTTTGATATAATCATTCATCTCTAGTAATTTAGGTATCATTCCATCTACATTAGAGTACATCAACTTAATCATCTTGTATACATACTTGTCATGACTTAGGTTTACTACCTTTCTCCTTTTTATTCCCTCTTGTACCACTTTCGAACCTGCAATCCAATTACTTTGTAAAAACAAAAGGGTTCTTCTCTTCCTCTGATCTTCCTTCATTCTTTTTTCTTGCCTTCTCCCTCTTCTCTTTAGTAATCCCAGTTTCTCTTGAGTTAGGCATCTTATTATCCATACATTTTTGAAGTCCTCATTTTCCATAAGTTTGCATTTTTTAGTATCTCCTCCACGGTGTTTACACTCTGGAAGGTTACTTTCAGGGGCCTTGATTTATTTCTCTCATATTTCCCTAGCCTTTTGTGTTCCTCTATGTCTTTACCGCAGATTTCCTCTGACACTTCCTTCAATATGTTCATTACATTTACCGTCTCTTTTTTATCTCTAGAAATCTTGTTTTTTATTTCTTCCTCCTCTATACCAGTGTGTGTGTGTGTGTGTGTGTGTGTGTGTGTGTGTGTGTGTGTGTGTGTGTGTGTGTGTGCTCCACTAGTGAAGGTATCACTCGGTATGCTACCGGTCGAAACAATCACCTATGCAAAGCGGCACACCACATACAGGACACATGTTCCTTGTGTCCTTCCTAACCCCCAACTTGAAGCACAAGGTACACCCGAGCCTCTTCTTGTTGGGGATCCTCACCCAGTGGTGGCCCAGAGTGCGATCCAACCTCACGTCGTCATCAATCACCCGGCGACGCTTGCTTGGATACCTTCGTGCTCTGTGGTCTTGTCATGTGGGAGCTGTAGGCCCGGGCATGGGTTCTCCTGATGGACCAGCAACTGGAGGTCGTGACGGTGCTGGCACCCTTGGTGGGCCTCCTGCAGGTGGTGCTGGTGGTGATGGTGGCACCTATGATGGCCTTGCTCCTGATGGTGCTGGTGTGGGGTGTCCTGCAGGCTGTGCTGGTGCTGGTGGTCATGCCTGTTGGGTGCCAGGTGATGCTGGTGCTGGCCGCCAGGTAGGTAGGTCTGGGGCGTGGTGGAGTGCGTGTCCAGATGCGGGCCAGTCCTCTTCATGGAAATGCAGAAGATTGTAGATGATCTGCTCCACAAATTCAAAGAGAGTTACTTGCGTGTGTCTGTACTTCTTATACAAGGCAAACGCATTGAACAGTGCCATTTGGTCGAAGTTAGAATGTATTCTTCTTCATCAACTTGACAGTTCGGCACTGGATGGGGTACTACTGAAACATCTGATCGAAATGATCCACCTCACCCATGTACCTGTTGTACTCCTCCACAATGACGGGCTTGTAAAAAACCTTCTCCACGTAGGTTGTCCGCCCGTCATTACCTCGCACCTTTCATTGAACCCTCTTTGGAATGGTGTCCGCAGTGTGGTAGGTGGATGCCATGTTCACAAGGCGCTTGTCACTCCACAGCAGGACTAGCACATTGTCCTTGTGCCTGTACGCCATGCCCCCCTCAGGCAGGCTTTTAGCCCTGGCCATGGCCTGCAGCTGGCCCGGCACTCCTCTAGGCAGCCGTAGGGTCCAACACATGTAAAATCCTGTGGTGAAGAGTCATTTGCACATGGCTACAGAATTGTAATAGTTGTCCATGAACAACCTATAGCCCTGGTCCTTCAACGGTTCCACGAGGCCCAACACGGTGTTCTCGAGGGTACACTGCACCCCCTTGTAGACCTCGAGGTTCCAGATGTAGCCCGAGGACGACTCAGCCAACATGAACATCTTGATGGTATACTTGGTGGGCTTCTGGGAGTCGTACATGCGGCAGGACAGCCAGCCCTTCCACCCCAGAGAGCCCTCATCCAGGCTGAGCTGTTCCTCGGGTTGGTACGCTGACTGGAACCACTGAAGGAGGTACTCCATGACCGTGCAAACGCGGATGAGTCGATCTTGGTTTTCCCGGGGAATGGCGACCGAGTTGAAGGCATGGAAATGCTTGAGGATAGCGGTGAAACGCCTTCCACTCATCGCCCGTGTAGTCATCTAGCTCGGAGCTCCGCCGGTAGTGCCTGATGATGGGCATGCGCACGACCCCCATGAAAAGGTATAACTCCAGGAACTTGGCCATCTCCTCTTCATTGCAGGAGAACCAGGAATCCAGCTGAGTCCCCAGGAATGTGGCGTAACAGTTGGTTTCCATGGTGAGGTATGACAACAACTCCCACATGAAAAAGAGCTGGAAGAACTGCAGGGGAGCTGTTGGAATATCCACCTGGATCCCTGGGGAGCCAGTGAACAGCCCGTGGTTCGATGTGAACGGGCCACTGCTCCACCCAGGCTCCTCTTCAGTGGCGGTGGCAGCGGGTCGGCCTGTCAACACCCTTCGGCCTGCCCTCCGACCCCATGGATGTTCCCCGTGTCCAGGCAGTGGACCAAGGCTCCTTCATCTGGGAGGGGACACCTCGGATGAGGACGAGGACGAGACAGAGGGCTCTGGGGACACCAGTCTCCTTGGCCTGGCTGGCTAGGATGTCATCGTAGCATCCTGCATGGCAGAAGCGGGTGGAGAGGCCATCACAATGAACGATGACCCGGCTTCCGGTGACACTGGCTCACAAAGGGGGGCAGAAGGGCCTGGAGATCGAGAGCCAATGAAGAGAGCGGTGGGGCCAGCAGGGCTTACAGCTGGGGAGGGTTCTCCGGTGAAGCCGGCCGATGATGGTGGTGTGGTCTCCCACAATGGAAGGTGGTAGGCAGCTCCACTTGCTGATCAGATGGTGGCAGCTCAGGCTCCTCCACCCCAGAGCGGTTGCTCTCAATGTCACTCTCCGACTCTACCTCATCGAGGATCTGATGCGACTTGTGTGGTGCCAACCCGAGTTTCATCTTTGCAAGACTGCTGTTGTTGCGAGCCAATTGGAGAATAAATTGCTGTCTGAGGGATTCTGGACCCTGTGGCAGTCCAATGCTGTGGTAGGAGTGTCAGATGAAATAGAGGAGTCACGTTATTTTATTCACAGCCAGCCAAGAACTTGGCTCAACACTGGCACAACGCAAGGGTTCATGATATACATGTATGTCCTTCAAAAACATCGTCTCCTACACCTTAGTGCACAGGTAGGGGCCACTAGCATGTGGTTACATCTTTCATTTTCTTTGCACATTACACATAACCAAATCTATCATTTTTATGAGATACACAGTACATTTCACCACCAATAAGTGAATGGACGTGTTCCGTAGGTCGTTACCTGTGCACTAAGGTGTAGCAGATGGTGTTTCCCTTACGAGAACAAGCTGCAGTAGGTAAGTCTTTCATTGTCTTTACACATAAAACATAACCCAGTCTATCACTTTGTATGAGTCAAGATATTTTATTCACAGCCAGTCAAGAACCTGGCTCAACACTGGCACAACGCAAGGGTTCATGATATACATGCATGTCCTTCAAAAATATCGTCTCCCCCACCTGACTTAGCGCACAGGTAGGGGCCACTAGCACGTGATTAATTCTTTAATTTTCCTTGCACATTACACATAACCAAATCTATCATTTTTATGAGATACACAGTACATTTCATCACTAATATGTAAATGGACGTGTTCCATAGGCCATTACCTGTACGCTAAGGTGTGGCAGACGGTGTTTCCCTTACGAGGACACGCGCAATGGGTCAGTTTTTCACTGTCTTTTCACATAAAACATAGCTAAATATATTAGTACATGGGATACACAGTATATTTCACACAAAAAATGTAAATGCACGTGTTCCTAACCTCACGTTGCATTTTGCTAGCTTAGTGCTAGCTCAGGTGTACGACATGCACTCTTCATTACGAGCACGTGGCTCAGTCTTTCATGTTATTTCCACATAATACATAACCTAATCTATCAATATATGAGATACACAGTATATTTCACCAATAAAATGTAAATGCACATCCGTCAATTACATAGCCCATACCTGGGCAATAAGGTGTAGCAGATGATGATGTCTAAAGGAGCATGTGGTTCACTTTCATTTTCTTCTCACATAAAGAAATAAAAATATATATCACTCTATGCGACACACAGTATATTACACCATCTACATTTACGTACCTCATGTTGCATTTTGCTACCTTTGTGCTAGCTCAGGTGTACGACACGCACTCTTCATTACAAGCATGTGGCTCTGTCTTTCACACTATTTCCACATAATACATAGCCTAATCTATCAGAACATCTATCTATCTATCTATCTATATACCTAGGCTGCTTCCCCCAAGGAAAGGGAGGTAGCCGAGACAGGACGACTCACTCTCCATTTACTCATCCATTCAAACACATTCATTCGCATCTTAGCCCCAAAGGGGAGAACGGACAGAACATGAGATACACAATATATTTCACCAATAAAATGTAAATGCACGTCCTACGTAGGTCAATTACGTGGCCCATACCTGGGCGGGAAGGTGTAGTAGACAATGATTTCTAGAGGAACACGTGGTTCACTTTCATTGTCTTTTCACATAAACAAATAACATAATATATCACTGTTTGAGATACACAGTATATTTCACCAATAAAATGTAAATGCGCTTGTTCCTAACCTTGCATTGCATGTCGCTACCTTTGTGCTAACTCGGAGATAAACTCTTTCCTATGAGCAGTTGGATCAGTCATTTACTCTCTTTCACATAAAACATAACCAAATCTATCAATATATGAGATACACAGTATATTACACCCCAACAAGTACAAGTACATGGCCCTTACCTGTCCGCTAAGGTGTAGCAGATGATATTTCCCTTACCTGAAGGCACTGCAGTGTTTACGATTTTATTTCAGAATACATATAATCTAATCCATCATTTTATGTGACATACAGTATATTTCACCACAACAATACCTGAACGTGCTCTGTATGTCACATCTGCAATAACTATAGTATCGCAGATGATATTTTCCGACAAGCACGTGGTGCAGTGTTTATGTTCATCCACACAAGCATACAATAAACATATCAATAACACTCATGCTTTCACACAGAAAGCATACAGAATAAATATAACAATATGATAAAATCAAATATTCCTATAAACCTTCTCTATTTTATTCTCTCCTGATAACGGCGTGCCATGGCTGTAAGGCATATGTGACTCCTGCCCTAGCCAATATTTCATCATGTACACTCGTTCCACTATACTCCTATCTGTTGTACAATAATACTATCCACCATATATCAGCATAAAACAAGGACTTCATCAACACCTTGCCAAATATTCCGTTCAAGACAACACCGTGTCATTGGGCAGTTTCCCGCCTCCCCCTGCTAAACGTTTCACCATGTCCTTCCTCATCAGCTATTGCACATTATATTCACCTGATTCACTGTCACTATTGTTCAATGGTTGAATACTCACATTGGGTGCAGGGTAGAGGGAGTGTAGTTGTTGGGACATGCCAAAAAAAACTTGGTAGGCCTAGCACAATCTTCATTAGGCCAACGGCTGATAATGGCCAGGAAAGATTCATAAAACCTCATTCCTTATTACAAACACCAAATCTAATCACAATAGTGCCCAACAAGTAAACACAAGCACTATTGGTATAGTGGAGTATGATGTGTGTCCCAGGACAGGGTAAATAGAGTATAGTTTAAATGCCCAGCCACATGCTACGATCTCCCTCAACAGCTGATGAGGAAATTATCAACCCGGCCAGGCTGCCACGCATCTCAGGCCCCGAGGTTGCCGAGTCATTATTTTTGACAAGAGTTGCGGGAACTATGATGCTTCCAAAAATGTCGCCGATCAGCTGAAAACTTTTTCTCCAATGAAGGTTTTTATGCGTAAATGACGACAAACGCATCATTGAGTATAGTCACAGACATGCCCAAATGATGACAAACGCGTCATCATGGGCGGAGGGGTTAAACATGGGTGATGTCATTCATCTCTTGGTGGCACTAATGAGTATATACCCCAATTATTGCTTGACATGAACCCTTCTGAAACAACCCCAGCTATAGCATCTTAACCTAATTGACAAAATAATAAGGGCCTCTTTGATGGTTCTGTGATAACTACATGTCGTACATAATGATTCTTTTTTATGAGGTACCTTTAAAAATAAATATACAAACTATATAGGTCCATGCAAAAAGATGGCACAAAATATAAGGAACTAGAAAGCACACAGAGAGCTCATACCTCCACCAATGCCATTTCCCTTAAAAAAAGTATCTGGATTCAGGTCTGGGGATATAGTATCCGGATCCGGATCCTCCCAAATATTCAATGAATTCTTTCTTAGTCCATGGCCCACCCTTCCACAAAATTTCATCAAAATCTGTTCATAACTTTATGAATAATCCCGAATCCAGATCTACTGTAGATCCACACCAAAATTTAATCAGTTCTATTTTGGTCCATGGTGCACCATTACAAAGTTTCATTGAAATTCATTGAAAACGTATAGAGATATTGTGAGGGATACTCCGCGTTCAGATCCGGATCCGGACCTAAATTTAATAATTTGTTCAATGGCCCATGGCCCGCCCTTCCACAAAATTTCATCAAAATCCGTTTGGAACTTTTTGAGCAATTCCGCCAACAGACAGACAAACAAACAAACCAAAGTGGGGTAAAACAACCTCCTTGGCAGAGGTAATAAACCATATGAGACACATCTAATAGCTAAATCTGTTCAACTTTTTTCTTACTATCAACAGAATGAAAGTGTTTGGCAGTTACTGGAAATGAAAACAAAGTTCTATGTATTCGGCAAAAGCATTTACCATGGAAGTTTTTTCCTTTTGTTTGGTCCAAATTATTCTGTGGTTATGACAATTGTATTATAATGGTCAAAGCATCATCAAAGTTTCCAATCTGTGGATAAACAGTGAACTCACTGATACGCAATTTATGTATGAATGAAATACTATTATCTACTATGCTCAAAAGACATTAAATATAGCAGTCGATTAACATTCGGTGGAGTACCACTAACATTACAGCAGAGTATATGGCCTTTAAGTGACTGACATATGCTTTGCTTATAATTTCACAAAACACTTTCACAAAATTATTTGCAAATATAAATTCTGACAAAAACACACTCAGAGGGCACCTGCCTCTGCCAAAGCCTATACCAGGTAGGACTAACACAGATCACCACCAAAATATAACAACAGCAACTCTTCCTTGGCACGGGACACATAATCCACAGAATTTCATTGAAATTCATTAAGAACTTCTTTACATATCTCGCAAATAAACAAAGAACCAAGGATGAATACATAACCTTCTCCAACTTTTGTTGGCAGATGTAATAACCATTTGACTCGAGATATATTAATATTTTAAAATCACTGGGATAAGTAACTATGCTAATAATACTGGAGGAATGTATTTTTCTATAGATGAATTTTGTCAAAAACATCTAGCATAACTAACTACAGTTCCCATGTAGAACACGAAGGTTACATTTAAAGAATAATACTTTACTGCAGTTAATTTTATTATCCTTTACATTCTATCACAGAGTAACACATACACACACACACACACACACACACACACACACACACAGGGAGAGAGAGAATCATTTTAAGCATCCAACGCGGTATATAGAAGTTAAACCTGTTATCAAGACCCAGTAGTCCACCCATGTATTACACCAGTAGACGGCTTACCCTCTTTAGCGTTCACACCTTACCTGTCACTTGGGCACTAATACCTATTATCTTTATTGTGGTTAGCCAAGAATAACACATATCAGCGGGTAGGTTTTATGATATGCTAAGGATATCACTGCATTGTACTTGTGGGCATGTTTATGATATGCTAGGGATAACATATTATGGTATTCGAAGGTATGTTGTTTGAAATTAAAAGGGTATTACTCGATGGTACCAGTGGCTATGTTCTTATATGCGGGACCGTCTCTAGGAATGTCCCTGCCAATCTTTTCACACTAACGAGTATTGAAGGCGGGTAGCTTCATTCCCGCTGGCATATTTTTAACAATTTTAGTGAAGCCACACAACACCACACCACACCACAACCCATTCCACCCTCTCACACAACATCATACAAAAATTACTCAAACATAACAGAACACTAAGTGCATCAACTGTATGGCCCTGAATATTCCACATTAAGTGCTATGGTTCTTGTTAGGAAATGTTTCGAATCTCACATTACGCCATTCGTTGGGGTAATTTATAAAATGCTACTGTAAAGATATCACATCACTGCATTTAGTGCAGGTGGTTTTATTTGGAGGTTATGCTAGAAACATCACAATACTACATTAGAGCTGGAGTTCAAATGCTGTTTAGTACAACCATATGAATGAAGAGTGAACATGTTGTTGTGAATTTTATGTCCAAAAAATTATTCAGTGCTAAGGCAAGGGCTGCACCAGCTACAACGCAGTCCCAAGCTGACCACTATATAAACTCTAGCCTACACAATGTGTTGACTGTATAATGGACTGCATGTGCATATGCTCGTGTGTGTGTGTGTGTGTAGTCACTCCATTCAGTTAAGATTACAATAAATGAAAGGAGAGCGATAAAGGAAAACATTTATATATATCTTATTTTTCTTTCCAGTTCCTTATCGCCTCTCCTTGGTACTTCCTTAATATTTTTTTTCTTTTTGGCTGCCTTATCCTTGTTACATGAAACCTGTATTTTTTCCTACACGCTTCCTTCATATTTATGTTATCAAGGATCTGTATTGAAATTTTTACTTGATTCTGACTTTTCTACCTTTCTTATGTTGCTGTCTTTTTTTTTTGCACTTTATCCATGTTCTCTCTTCTTTGCTTTCTTTCGTATCTCTCTTCTCAAAGGGAGATGAGGGTGGATCAAGATACATAATGGTGAGAAAATGGAAAGGGTACATAAGCTATCAGTTTGTAGCTTGTCTGGAGTAGTTTGTGTCCTGATGTGGACATTAATTTTTACTTTCGAGTTTAGGGCGAGAGTGGAAGGAGGCGGAGAAATAGAAAGGGAAAGCACTTGAGAGAGAAAAGAAATTGGCTAGTGGAAGGGGTAAATGAAAGGGAAGAAGAGGCGAGAGGACAGTAGAAAGATAAGGAAGGAGGTGGTTAGAAGGGAGAGGAAGATAGCGAAGGAAAGGATATTTGAAAGGAATCGAGAAGTGAAAAGCAAATACCTAATCTTTGACGGAACTAACTCAATATCTATGGTTGTTGGCTTTGATCAGGCTGCAGTACACATTACGATAAGCACTCAACAACGATACGGTAAAGGAAAGCCACATATGGTCCAGTGAAACTTCACCAGCTGCTTCAAAAACTACACTTAAAACAGCGGATATGCCTTCCTCTTCGTAATGTTCTCTCACAATATATATATATATATATATATATATATATATATATATATATATATATATATATATATATATATATATATATATATATATATATATATCATCTGGTCTGTATTCTTCTTTTTCTTTTCATTCATCTTCTCGTCTCCTCCTCCTTCTTCTCTTCGTCCTCCCCCCCCACCTATTTCTTCTTCTTCTTCTTCATATTATTATTTTTTATTTCTATCCTCATTATTACACCCTTTCTCGTCTTCTTCCGTCCTGTTTTTTCTGCACTTCCTCCCTCCCCTTTTTCGTTTTCCTTCTTCCTGAGATCACCATTTATACTATCAAGTAACTGCGAGGTTAGAAAGAAGGGGCAATGGAGTCTAAAATAGGAAGTTGGAGATGAGGAAGAGGAAAGAGGAATAATGACGGAATGGAGATGCGAGGGAGGAAAAGAAAGGGAAGGAGATGAAATGGAAGGAAAGGAGAGAGAAGAAGAGGGAAGTAATTAAATTGGAAGGAAGGAGTGGGAAGGGTAAGAGTAGGGGAAAGTAGAAGAGCAGAATTAGAAGAGGGATGGTGGAAAAGTGAGAAGGAATCAGAGAGAGAGAGAGAGAAAGGAAGAAGTCTGAGAAAAACAGAAAGGGATAGAGGGAGAAAAATATTAGAGAGTATGAAAATTGTCAGTTAAAAAGTGACAAACAGCTTAATTAAGGAAAAGAAAGTTAGAAGGAACTTCAAATTGGAAAAAAAAAGAGAAAGGATACTCAGAGAATCCATACCCTCACCCAGAAACTCGTTAAAGGACCAATTATTTGGTTTTGAACAACGACCCAGAATTTCGACGGATAATTATTCCCAAAATCATATTACTTCATCTTCTCTAACCTTTGACCCCTCAACCAGGTTTGGCTTAGATCATAACTGTTTGTGTTGACTGTCCCAAGTGACCTTGATGCTTGACCTTCCTTCAAAGTCGATTTTTTTAAATATTTTTTTTCCCGAAGCCTTCCACCAAGTATGCTCTAAATCACATAACTAAGTTAACCTTAGCATGTAATCATGATAATTAACTTATTGTTTTAAAAACAACAAGAACACCTCTTCAAGTTTCATGCAAATAATATACTCGTAACTCCTTCAGTTATTTTGTTCACACATTGACACATGGTTTATACTTTGATACTCTCTATGACACTTAACTTTGCCTGATTGTTTTCAAAATTTAATTCCTTTATTCTGACCATTAACGATTCCTCCAAGTCTGATTCAACTACATGAACTCTGTTTTAAGCGGCTTTGTCCCCAAACCTTGACCTTTGGCTGTATTTATCAAAATGCAATCCATTTACTCGTTCCTAATACTCAACGTCCCCACAAAATTTTACACTAATTGGATAAGAACTGTTAATGTTGGTCTTGTGCCGTGATGTTGACTTTTGGCTTATTACTCTAAATAACAGATTTCCCCTTGGCTGTCCCTCAGTCGTTCCAACAAGTCTGGGTATTTTATTGCATCAAAAGTGCATAAGTTATTTTGTTTCACACACACACACACGCAGAGGTCGAACTTTCAGAAGACACTGTAACATTGGCTTTTGACTGATGACCTTCAAAATTGTCTCCCAATTCTTGCTTTACTCTTAATCCTTGATTTTGCTGGGTCAGTGTTTGTCCTTGATCTTTGATCATGACGTTTTACCTATTGCTCTAGAGCACAATAGGGTTATTAACGGATTTAATTTCAATCCATCCACAAAGTTTGTCTAAAATCAGATTTAATTTTTTTACCACACACCAACACGAGCGAGCTGATCAAAACTTAAAATCCTCTTTCTCTCTTCTCCAGTGTCTCAGTAAAACAGAGTAGGCCAGCAAGCTCTCCAATACAAGTTTCTCTGTTAACACCAAACTACATGCACAGCACACACAACACTTCCTTTCCAAAATTCAAAAGAAATCATGGCTTCAAAATACATAGCCTTGGAGTCCCCAGGGGGGGGACCATAAATGCCCCCACCTTCCCCCCCCTCTCCCGGTGACGACTCGAGCTGCCTGGAACCACTGTCTGACTCATTTCTTCTTCTTTTCTGCAACATTCATGGCCTTTCCTCTAACTTTTGCTCTGTTGAGCACCACCTCTCCTCCTCTAAACCTCACCTTCTCATCCTAACTGAGACTCAGCTATCTGAGGCAACTGACAGCAAACCCTTTTCTGTATCTTCCTACTTTCTCTATACTTATTTCAAAGCCAACGGTGGCTGTCGTGTATATATACGCAACGACTTATCTTGCTCTCGTGTTCCTGAACTCGATTCTTCTGAATTCTCTACACTATTGCTTCGGCTTTCTTGTCATTCTCTAACTAAATATATCTACTTATCCCCTGATTCTACTGACTATCAAAAATTCTTCGACTATCTTACTTCTATGATGGAACACATTCTATCCATTTCTCCTTTCTCTGAAATCTCCATTCTAGAATAATTCAATGTTTACCACCACCTTTGGCTCTCCTCTCCATTCACTGATCCCCTCGGTGAACAAGCCTACACATTTTCTATCCTATATGACCTAGAGCAGCTTGTACAGCATCCTACCCGTATTCCTGACCGCATTGGAGAGAGCTCCAACAAACTTGACCTCTTCCTTACAACTAATCCTTCTACGTACACTGTTAATCTTTTCTCTCCGTTGGGCTCCTCCAATCACAACCTTATCACCTTAACCTGTCCTATCGCTTCAGTGCGACTGTGGACCCTCCAATGAAACGTCATCTGTGGCACTGTGGAGCTGCAGATTGGGAGGCCCTCAGGCAGTACTTCTATGATTTTCCCTGGAATGATTATTGCTTCCATGGCCGGGAGCCATCTGAGTGTGCCTTGTGCATTACGGAGGGTATGGAAGCATACATTCCTTTCTCATATCCTTTGACTAATGCAAGAAAGCCTTGGTATAATCACGTTTGTTCTAATGCTGTCTGCAACGAGAAGAGGGCCTATAAAAGGTACTAGAGCCAGCCCACCCCTGAATCACATCTTTTTCGTGCTAAGCCTGTTCTTTGCTCTGCCAAAAATAATTTCATCCGTACTAAATGCTCTCAACTCTCCAACTCGAATTATTCCAGCTCCTTCTGGCATCTTGCTCGAAACCTTCCTAACAACTTTACTTCATCATCCTTCCCTCCTCTTCTCTACTCTGATGGCTCTGTGGCTATTTCTTCCACTGATAAAGCAGATCTCTTCGCTTAGACTTTCTCTTCCACATCCACCTTAAACGATTCTGGTGCTGACTTCCTCATGGTTGAAATTGAACTTTCTTCAGCCGATGTATTTTCTGCCATCACAGGCCTCAATACTAACAAGGCATATGGGCCTGATAGAGTCCCTTCTGTAGTTCTCAAGAACTGTGCTTCTGTGCTTACATCCTGCCTAGGTAAACTCTTTCGCCTTTGTCTATCAACTTGTACCTTTCCTTCTTGCAGGAAGTTTGCTCTCACTCAGCCAGTCCCAAAGAAGGGTGACCATTCCCAACCCTCTAACTATCGTCCAGTTGCTTTAACATCCAGTATCTCAAAGGTTTTCGAGTCAGTTTATAATAGGAAATTTTTAAAGCATCTTTCCTATGACAACGTTCTTTCTGATCGTCAGTCTGGGTTCCGTCAGGGATGCTTCACTGGCAATCTTCTCACCTACCTTTCAGACTCCTGGTCATCCTCCTTTCGGGACTTTGGTGAAAGCTTTGCCATTGCACATGACATCTCAAAGGCTTTCGATCGAGTCTGGCATAAATCTTTAATTTCCAAACTGTCCTCTTACGGTTTCTGTCCTTCATCTATGACTTTCTTTCTGGTTGTTCTATAGCCGCTGTTTTAGACGGCCATCGTTCTTCTCCTAGATCTATCAACAGTGGTGTTCTTCAGGGCTCTGTTCTATCACCGACACTCTTCTTTTTATTCATCAATGATTTTCTAAGCTGTACATCTAACCCTAACCACTCATGTGCTGATGACTTCACCCTTCACCTTTCCATTCAATTTCTGCAACGTCCATCTCAGCAGTTACTTCAACAAACAAGGGATGAGGCTATGGCACACCTAATGTCTGACTTGACTCGTATCTCTGACTGGAGTAAAAATTGGTGTTTTTTGTAGATTATCTTCTATAGAGGAGACCGAGCTGGGTAAAACTAATCTTGTTTTTAATGCATCAAAGACTCGATTCTTACACCTATCAACCCGACAAAATCTTCCACAGGTGTATCCACTAATGTTTAATTATATTTAGCTTAATCCTGCATCATCCTTGATCATGCTTGGGGTTTCATTTACTCGGGACTTATCTTGAAAAGATTGTATTACATCTTTTGCAAAATCTGTTTCCAAGAGTTTCGGTGCGCTAAGCCGACTTCGTTCCTTCTTCACCCGTGCATTGACTCTATACACGGGTTTTATCCGCCCCTGTGTGGATTACAACACTTATGTGTGAGGAGGTTCCCCACATACAGCTCTTCTCAATAAGTTGGAGTCAAAAGGTTTTCGTCACTTTAACTCTCCTTCTCTTACTGACTCCCTTCAACCTCTGTCTCTTCGCCACACTGTTGCATCTTCATCTCTTTTCGATCGCTACTTCAATGGTCACTGGTCCTCTGAACTGTCTGCTTTCATCCCTCCACCTCCATGACGGGTGGTAGCACCTGTCTAGCACCAAACTCTCATCCCTTTTCTCTCTAACTCTCTAATGCAAGAGTTGACCGTTACTCCCAGTCCTTCAGTTATGCAACATGTCAAGTCGGGAACTGTCTCCCTCTGCCTGTATTTCCTACTTCCTATGATCTCCAGTCTTTCAAACGCAGTGTGTCCAGGCATCTGGAAATGATCGGATCTCTGAATTTGACTCTCTCTTGTATTTTGTTTTTCTCTTGAAAGGATCAGTTTGTGGGCTAGTGGCCTTTTGTTCCTTCTTCCTCGAAAAAAAAAAAAAAGAGATAAAACAGTATAACATGGATCACAAGCAGGAGCAACATGCTTACTGGCGGGTCAAGTGGCCTAATAAATGACTTTGCCCCGCGATCTTAGCCTTGCATAGATTGCTGTTGAAACAGAACTGTTTCATTTTTGCTTAACCCTCAACCTTTCCACCGTCTTTGGTTTTAATCAGATTAAAACCGAGTTTACTTTCCCAAGAAACCTTGACATTTGATCTTTTCCTGTCACGTTGATCTCTAGCTGTTCTTAAAATCATATCTGTCTCTTCTTGTTTCTTGTAAATCCTTCCCGCCATTTAGTTTATGTCAGATAGTAAAGTTTTAAGTTGATCTTGCCATCTGTACATGACATTTGCCAATTGGTCAACCACTTGAGTGGTCCTGTGCAAAGCAATCATTTTTTATCCAAGCCTAATCAAAACTTTTAAAGTAATATTGCTCATAGACACACTGGTTGAACTTTGATCTCCAGTGACCTCTCCTTATTTTTTTTTTTTAATCCGTATGATCTTGCCTGATCTCTGACCCTTCCATCAAGTTTATCTCAGATCAGATCAACACCGTCTGAATTAGCATTGCCCTGTGACCTTGATCATTATATTTGTATTCCCCCCAAAATTGGTCTACTCTATGGGAAACCCTTCAGCGTTCTAGCACGTTTGGTCAAATTAAGATAAAACTGAGTTGTTTAATTCACACACACACACACACACACACACACACACACACACACACATAGATGTATACAGACACGGACGGGAGTCGAATTTTGACCATGTGCTGTGGCCTTGACCTTTAAGTGTTTGTTCTCAAAACTGAATCGCGTCATTGCTGTTGTAGCCTCAACTGTTTCTCAAAGTTTGGGTCAAAATGGATAAAACTGTTCAAAATGATTTTAATTTGTCACTTTTTGACCTAACCCTGTGATCTTCACTTTTGACATACTGTTTAACCTGTCACGTCCCGACCACTTTCGCACCTCTGACACCCCCCAGTCCCGACCACTTTTGGAAATTTTTTTTTTTGGCTAAAACTTCCGCTTACGTTGAGAAACAAAGGAAAATCACAAAGAAAGTGCTTACCGTGGTCCGCAACCGGTCAGAACAGGTGAGGTCCCCCGCGCCAGGTATCATATTCTATCATAGAGGTGTGAGGCGCTCACGTTTTCTATGGTAGGTAATATTGGGAGAAACAACAAACAACGCCTCTACATTTATTGAATTTGAACTAATAAACAATAAAAATAACAATATAATGAATTTCAATGACATATATATGAAAAATAAGCATTATGCCTTCGGCAAGCATAGCGAGTTTGGTCCGATTGGTAAAACGCTATGTGCTAAATTTCTTGTTTCAGTCAACATATCATTTTTTCTACTTGTATACTACTGTTTCAATGCCATTTTACCATTTTGTACTGTATGTAAATGTTTTCAGCTGTTTTCATTCATTACGACGACATGTAGCATAAGTATAGCACACATATGCTTACTCAGCGCACTCGCTACGACTCGTATTTCAACATACAACATTGTTTTATCACTTTCATAATATTTTCTTCTTTACATTGAACCTTTCCTCCACCACTATAAACTATTTCAATTATTTATATTCATTACGAGGGCATTTAGCGAAATGCTAGTGCATAATCTCATAGCAAGCACACTCTCGTGTTTCCACTTTTACTTTATTTCTTCAATCACAATATACTTTACCACTTACCATTTACACCCTATTCTGCACTATACATATTTACTGACATTATTTATTCTAGTGAGCGTCAGAATATCGCATGAAAATACCCTCGCAATGAATGTTTCGACCAACATAATACTCATACACTTACATACTAATATACCACTTATATTACACCCGTGTTCACTTGTAGACTCCTATTTACATATTTACAGGCCTTATTTATTCCACTGAGCGTCTGAATATCGCATCAAAATACCCTCGCAAGTTATGTTTCCACTTAGAAATTACCCATACACTTACATAATAATTTTCCACTTATGTTACACCCGTTTCCACTTCCTTACTACTATTTACAGATCTTCGGGCCTTATAATTACACTGAGCGTCTGTTTGTCGCATTTTTTTCAGAGTATCTGCGTCCTATCGCACTCACACCTTATCAGAAGTGTAGGAGCGTGTGAAACTCACTGAAACATGGGTGAATACACAGACCCACGTCACACTGAACGCACTCATAGCGGGTGTCCTTTCTCTGAGTGGTGGGTCTCACGTGGGAATTGCTACACACGTGACACCTGCGCTGGGGCCTAGGTCTGTTTGCTTGGGGAGGTATGGGAGTGGGGAAATGGCTGGTGGATAATCTCAGGGGAGGGTGGGCACCTGGAGCTGTGCGGGTGTGGTGTTGGGGCCTTTCAACCGCATATCTTGCAACAGCTCCCTCACAAACCCTTCAGAGGTTTCCTGAACTCCTGTTGTCATGGCGTGAAGGTGGTGGCAATTCAAGGCAGTAATGTCAACCAGGTGAAAGAATAGTTTTTTGTACCACTTCATCGTGGCCCTGGCACACTCGACAGTGGATATCATGGAGTCTGACTGGTCCACCAGGCGCATGTTGATATTATAATCAAGCACACACTCAGGTTTCCATACATGGCGCCTGTTCTCGCTCTGATAATCTACCGACTCTGTACAGTGCATCAAGGGGCGGTGAACCGTGGACAAGAGGCGGACTTCTCTATTGTGGTTCCACACAGTTGCAAGGATATTGTTTGCCTGGAAGAAGACAACGTCATTCCTGTCAAGTTTCCGCCCCACCTTGACCATGTGATGCCGGTTCACCTTGATGGTCCCACATATCCCTGTGTCATGCCTGTGTAGATATCGAGCGAGAAGAGGGCTAGTGTACCAATTGTCAAGGTAAAGGATGTGACCATAATGAAGATAGTCTTCTATCGTTGTCTTTATCACTGCTCCCGACAGACCAATACTCCGATCTTCTATTATGTCTGTCTGTGCACCGGTGTACAAGACTATGTCTTGCACATACCCAGTCCTGCAGTCACACATAACAAAGATCTTGAACCCAAAATGGTGCCTTTTGCTGGGTATGTACCGCCGAAATGAAATATTGCCTCTCCACAACACGAAACTCTCGTCTATGATGAGGTCTCTATAGGGATAAAATGAGGAACGGAATGTCTGCCTTAGGTGATCAAAAACCAATCTAATTCGCCTCATCTTATCTGTGTCATTAGCATTTGCAGGATCATCAGCATCATAGAAATGGAGGCGGCTTAGAATTTGCTGAAACCGATTACGGCTCATTACTTGGCCAAATATTGGTGTAAGCATAATAGGGTCTCTTGTACAGTATGCAGGAATTCGGTTCTTTCGTACAATACCCATCAAAAGTACCAAGGCCAAAAACAAAAACATTTCTGCAAGGGAGACTGGGTAATCATAGAGGATAGAATGCTTGCTCCTTGTGCCCTGTCTTTCACTCTCACGCCACTGGCTGTTAGCGAACCGGTTTGTTTGATCCACTATTTCCTTCACAAAAGCTTCACTGAAGAAAAGGTGGAAAAAATCCAGCCTGGTTGAATTAGGGTGAATACCGGGAGCAATGCATCCAACACGCCCCTGTTCAGTGAATGGGTGAATGAGGGAAGTAAAATCACTCCCATCCTCCCAATTCCAAGACACAAAATCCTCATCCCGATTGTCCCCATCCTTGCCTTCATCAGGGTGGGGAGGAGATGATGGTGGGGGAGGTTGGGGAGGAGGAGTACGTAGGGCTTCCCAACTCGCACTCCTCTTCCCTCTGCCTTTACCCTTCCCCTTTCCCTTACCCTTACGGCATTGGGGAACATCAGGGGGCTGTGAGGAGGAAGCCCGGGAATATTGGGGAGCATAAGACGTGCTGGGGAGTGGCTCCTCCTCACCTCCCTGCTCCATCACCACACCACGTGACTCACCACCCATCCTCACTGCCCCAAGTGATAAGCCCCACCGCCTCACACCACCACGTGACTCACTCTCGCCACTCTCACTTTCCACACTCCTCCCAACACTTTCCCTTTCACTCCCCCACTCCCTCCATCCCGCCATCCCCAAACAAAACACTAGGCCCATACCTGTTAGAACGATGTGGTGTGCGCTCTGGGCCGTGATGAGTAATAACCTCACGGCCGTACCACGTGGCAGCATGTACTATGGCTATGTCCTCGTCCTCGTCCTCGTCCTCGAAGTCGGGCTCCACGTCACGTAGGGGCTGGCTAGAGGATCTTGCATGTTGTTTTTGTGCAGCCTGACCCTCTCCTGCAGCACAATAAGTCACGTAGCACCGCTTCCTGGGGGACGGGACTTCCTCATCACTGCTGCTGCATTCCACATCCTCTGGTTGGACATAATCTTTGTCCATCTCCTCATCAATGAGTGGTGAATCACTATCGCCAGTAAAGGCATCCAGGGCGGCTTGACTTTCCTCC
Organism: Coenobita brevimanus; assembly: GCF_032717465.1. Classification (NCBI taxonomy): domain Eukaryota; kingdom Metazoa; phylum Arthropoda; class Malacostraca; order Decapoda; family Coenobitidae; genus Coenobita; species Coenobita brevimanus. The sequence goes on from NC_137062.1 coordinate 29,307,180, forward strand.
TCCGAGAGACCTCTATGCGTCATGTCTGAGCGGGACCGTTGCTAACAGGTGAGTGACCGAGCTGCAGGTGAGCGCGGGTCACCCGGGGTCACCGAGTGTCCCCACCTGGTGGCAGGTAGGGGAAGGTCGTGTGAAGCTACATACCAAAAATCTCACGCGAATTTTGAAAATTGTGGAAATTATGCAACTTGCAATTGCTAAACATACCAGTATGTCGACGGGACTGGCAAATGCAAAATGTTGCAACATATCCATACGTTGACGGGACGTCTCGGGTTAAAAAAACAACTGGATAACTCACTGATTGACCTTCAGTGCTTCCCAGAAGTTTTATTAGAATTTGATAGAAACTGATTTAGTTTATTACGTAAAGCACACACACACACACACACACACACACACACACACACACACACACACACACAGGTTGCGAAAAGTTTCACTGACGAAGTGGGTGGTTACTGTCCCCCTTGAGCAAGGGGACGGGTGTGTGCATGTGTGAAGGTCACAGCCTTGCCCTTAGATCGGACTATATGAGCTCTCAGCTCCCTTCCGGGAGGGTAAAAGCTGACCATCACGACCATCAAGTGATCCTGACCGACCCGGTGAATTACACACACACACACACACACACACACACACATGCAAGTAAGCACATGAGTGAACGCCCAAAGCATTAGTAGCCACGACGTCTACTTTTGAATTATTTAGAACATAAAATTGCAACATAAAATTACACTATGAAGACGATATAAGGTCGCGACAAAACAACTGTATAAGGAAGAGAGGACCTGCCACTTCGGTACTGTTCTGCACGATCGATGGCCAGGTCAGCCCCACACCACCTCGAGACATAATGCGGTGTGTGTGTGTGTGTGTGTGTGTGTGTGTGTGTGTGTGTGTGTGTGTGTGTGTGTGTGTGTGTGTGAGAGAAAGAGAGAGAGAGAGAGAGAGAGAGAGAGAGAGAGAGAGAGATACGGACATGGGTTTAAAGCTGTCCTGATAATCAACTTCAATAACGCTTACCCACGAATAAATAAATTAAAAGCAGACACCAGAATCAAGGTGAGTATACTGAGATGGTATGGTCATGTGGAGAGAATGGATAACAATAGAGTGGAGAAAAAGGGTATATCTGAGCGAATTTAAAGGAGGGAGGAGGCGAGGTAGGCCAAGGAGAAGGTGGAGAGATATGGTGGACATCTGTGTGAGGAACAGAGATTTGGAAGTCGGTGAGGCAACGGGAATGACAAGAGATCGATCTGGCTGGATGAATACTGTGAGAAGCGTATGATCAGGGATTTGACACCCGTTTTTAATGAGACAGCATCCGGATTGACTCTATCGGATCCGTTTATATGAAGCTACAGATCGTGGTGAATGTTTTTGGTGTATCAGATAGAGCCAGGAGTAGAATGATGAGTGAATGGAAGCATGGCCCATTGGAGTGGGCAAATTTGGGCTGTCTGGACATTGCTATCCTCACACTGCCCTAGAGGGGGAAAAGAGGTCCGGATGATGATGGTGATGATGATGATGATGATGATGATGATGAAAAACAGATAAAGATGAACAGAAAACTTGCATTCTTAGTAGTTTCTCTGCAGTCGGTGCATAAGTCTACTCTGTGCTTTGTAGAAATATTAACTCGCCTATGTGAAGAACAAAGTTGATGTGATGAAGTTAATGGAAGAAACTAATAATGACGACAGACGGCAAAGAATTGGTCATTGATGTCAGCCATTTGTCTTAGTTCCGTCACTTGTTTTTTCTACCAGCTGTTTCTATATCAGCATGTACTTTGTCAGTTTTACTTTTAAAAGATCCTGAAAAGTAGTAACGAGTGGAGAAGCCCGGGGGTTTCTTCTGTGGAGTTTTGTAGGTGTCAGTGTTAAGCCATACAGTATCTATAGCAGCTGGTTCATTGTTTGAGTCAGGAGGTGGGAAGTGACTCATATTTTCTTCGACTGTGTCACGAATAACATCACAGGTTGTGGTGTCTTTTAGTTTATTGCGGCTCAGTTTCATTAAGGGAGATCTTCTAAGGATTTGAAGACATATTTCAAGTTGCAGCATGGGGTGTGTTGAATTATGAACTGTCGAACATTCAACACCTCCCATTGCTTGGGTATTGTGGATGTCTCTTCAGTCTCCTCATACGATTATATAATCTATTAGATATCAATGTTTTGGCTTTGGGTGCATCCACGAGGACTTGTGCTTGTTTTAAGCTGAAAGACGGTATTAGGGAAGACAAAGCTACTTTCTTAGCAATGAGAGAAGAGTCTGAGACCATTGCTGTTCATCCGCCTTTACCGTGATGAACCATTATGCAATGCCAATCACGATGATCTTTCCCACATTCGACTTTAAGGTCACCAAACAAAATTCATTTGTCTACCTGTGAGGTTAAACAGACAGTGGACTCGAGAGTCTTTTGTAGGTGTCATCGTCAAAAACGCATCGGCAGAGGCACTCAGGAGTGCTTCATGCCGGCCTTTATGGGAGTGGAATGAGCCAGTGCATCAGTCACTCATGTATACCAGATGCTGATTGGGAATGTTATGTAGCACAATAGCTTAGACCGAAGAACAAATCTATCCCTATAGAATCTTCTCTCTCTCTCTCTCTTGGTATCCTTTCCTCATAATGGTTTACTCTTCTATTTCTGCGAGGCCGTCCACTTCTGAGAGACAAGTCTTACTTCGGGCAGCTATATCGATGTTGTATCATTTCAGTTCATGAGCAATTTTAGCAGTCCCTCCATGTAGCGATGCATCTTGGTAGGCATTAAGTTGTGTAAGGACACTCCATGATGAAATGGTAAAAGGAATTCTATCATTTCGACAGCACTGTAGGATGCCTTAACAGATGCGGTTCTCCTTCAGGTATGTCCAGGGAACCGCCAATGTTGAGGATGTTCAGGTTACCTTTTGTAAACCCTTCCCCAACTGGAGTGGTTGGTGAGGGGGGTCTGCTTCCGGCTGCTCAGCCACACAGGAGGCTGTCGAAGGCAAGGTTTCTTCCACTGCCTCTTTGCCAGTTACCAGCAACTCACTCCATTGCCTCCTCTATGTAGGACTCGAGCAAATGACTTGCTAGCAATCCATGGCTTGTTACGGTCACTTTAACGATCATTGCAGGACTTCTGTTGCTCAGAGATAAAGGATGAAAACACAAAGTGAAGCAATGTGCTTAGATGAAGGGTCGAGTTAGTGTGTAAGTTAGAATGAGCAGTTCTTTCCACCACATGTCTTGGCCCTTCTCAGCATTTGATGATAGAATGAATCTCAGGATGACCATCAGCTAAGAGGGGTCGCAGCAGTCTGTCGAAGACTCGGTCTATAGAATCTCACTTACCATAGGATTCCACTCACAGATTTTTCATTCAGGATTCTCTCCTGCAGCCTTTTACCAAACAAGAGTTACCCACAAGGGAGTGTGGGCGAGCATTGCAAGGATGTTCCATGCATACCGTACTTTTGGGGCCCCTCTGCTTGCTTTGAGATCCAATGTTCTTGACCGGGAACCACGAGGTTTCCAGTTAGCAGGGTCGCCACGAGGAGGCGTCGCATATGTCCATGTCTTGATGGTGAAGAGTCTGTGTACTGGCAGGGGAGACTGACGCAGTACTGGCTCCTTATTTTGCACAAGGCCAGCCAGCAATGCTTGCTAAAACTGATACTTTGCAAAGCAGCCTAACCCTAAGTGTAGTCCTACACACTAGACACTTACACACCACCCTGAGACAGCTCCCTCTTGACCCTCCCACACATACGCAATAAGGAAGAAAGGAAGGAATAATGAAGACTTAACACCACACCCTAATATGACTATATGCCTATATGAAGCTATCTCTGGTGTTGAACTGGTCTTGGGGTGAAAGTGATGTAAGGGAGAAAAGGTCAACGTCAGTGGGGGGTCCTTAAATTATTCACGTAATAAAATGAAATGTTTAACCTAATAAGAGTAGAGGGAAAGTCATGCCCTTGAAGAAACAGGGAAAAATAAAAGAAAAAAGGTAAGACGCAAGGGAAGATGAGAACGGTAAGGAAAGAGAAACGGGAAACAAAGATGCACCTTACAGTCACCTTTTTTAACAAGTAGGGATACTGGAGAAGTATGTTTTTTTTTTTTTTTTATGCGAGGAACAAGGAACCAAAGGCTAGGAGCCCGCAAAACAGTTCTCTCCAAGAAAAATAAGAATAATACCAAAGTGAGCCAAATTCAAGATTAAGGTGTCCTATCCCTCCCAAGGGAGGCAGGTCAGCTGGGCTGCGCAACTTGATCTGATCTCAGGCAATGGCTGTGGGACAACAGGGTCTCCTCGATCTGATATTGATCAGCTGAGTAAGTGATGAAACTGGAGCACGTTCTCCAGCACTACGCCATGCTGCATCCTGAGGTACAAAGGCTGGATAGAGAGTGGTGTTCAGGAACCCCCCGAGAGAACCACTGATCTACTCCCTTGTCCCTCTTCCCAGACTTCTTATACAATATCTTACATGTGTGTGTGTGTGTGTGTGTGTGTGTGTGTGTGTGTGTGTGTGTATTTACCTACTTGAAGTATACAGGAATTGAGCTAAACTAGTGTTGTCCTGTCTCCATATCTGCATTTATCTAGTCTAGTTTTAACACATCAGTGCTTTTTGCCTGCACCACCTCTTTTTCAAAATCATTCCAAGTACCTATGCTTTTATTCTGTGTAATTTCCTAATTGTATTGTACAGGGTTTAAGCTAAGCTTGTATTGTCCCGTCATTTTCTACAATTATTTATTATCTAGTCTAGAGTTAAACACATGGATAATCTGTGCTCGCACCACCTGTCTCTCTAAATTATTCCAGTTGTCCTTAGTTCTGCTTGGAAAACTAAATTTCTTTATATCGCTGATGCATCTACTCTTCTTCAACCTGAATTCATGTCCTCTTGTTCTTCCTTCATCTTTTACAAGGAGGTCCTCTTTCTCAACACGTTCTATTCCTCTTACGTCTCTAAACATTGCAATCAATTTTCGTATCTCTTTTCCCTCTCTATCAAAGTTGGCAATTTCAGCTGTTCTAATCTTTCCTCATAAGAAAATTCCCTCAAGCTTGGTGTCAATTTTGTGGCTATCCTTCGTATTCTTCATAGTTCACTGGTATGCCTTTTCAAGTGTGGTGACCAAATCACTGCTGCATATTCCGGTTTCAGTCGTGTCATGGTCACTATTAACTCGCTCAGTATCTCTGTATCCATATAATTAAATGCTACTCTCATGTTGGTCAGTAGCCCGTAAGTTCCTCCAGTATTCGTATGTTTCTCTGGTCATAGGTTATCTTCTATAGTCACACCAGGGTTCTTTTCTTCTTTTGCCTTCCTTATTATTTCATCTCTCATATTGTACACATACCTAGGTCGGTTATCCCTGACTCCCATTTCCAATACAAGGCATTTTTTAGTGTTGAATTCCATTTTCCACATTTAATTTCACTTGTAGAGATTATCTAAATCTTTTTACAAACCTTTGCAACAGTTTACTCCTTTAATATATTTCGTAAGTTTTGCATCATCAGCAAATAAACTCATATAAGTACTCAGCCCTTCAGAAATGTCATTTATGCATATCAAGAACATGAATGGAGCCAACACCGAACCCTGGGGCACTCCACTAGTTACTTTTTTCCACTGGGAAAACTTGTCTCATATTACGGTTCTCATTTGTCTTTCTATCAAATAATATTCCATCCATTTCAACAATTCTAATTTACACCTCCATACATTTCAATTTCCATGATAAATCTTCTACATGGCACTCTATCAAAAGCCTTCTTTAAATCCTGGTAAATACAGTCTACCCATTCTTCCCTTTCTTGAGCAATGCCTATCACTATACTACAGAAGCTCAACAAGTTCACAACAAAAGAAACACCTCCTCTTAATCCAAATTCCTTAGACGTTATTACCATTTGCCCTTCAAGAAATTTTGTCCATCTTATTCTAATGACATTTTCACATAGTTTGCAGACTATACTAGTTAAGCGAGTCTTCCCTGTCACCACCTTTATAAATTGGAACTGTATTTGCCCATTTTTATTCAGTAAATAGCTCCCAACTTTCTATGGAACACCTTTAATATCATAGACAGGCGTAAAATCTGGTCTGCACATTCTTTCAAGATCCAGCCAGCTACTTCATCCAGTTCCATTGCCTTTCTCACATCTTTATCCTTCATCAGCTGAAGTATCTCATTTATCCCAACTACTAATTTTTCCAAATTCAGGGGTTGCATCTCTGTTACAGGATCTAGGAATTCCCCTACTTTATGATTCATTATGTTACACAATTCCTCTTCTTTTTCATATATTACATCACCATCCCCCAGTCTCACTATGCTGTTTTGCGTTCTCATTTAACTATGAACAAACATATATGAGAACTTGGTTTCTTTCTAGCTTGTATTAATGATATCCTTCTCGTAATTTCGTCCCCCCACCCTTCTTACTTTTACATATTCATTTCTTACTTCTTTATATTCATTCCAAGCTTTTTCGGTATATCTTTTCTCACACTATTCCATGCTTAATCCTAATTTCAAGTGTCTCCCTTCATCTCTTATTAAAACAATCTTTTTTTCTGTTTTCCGTTTTTGCAGCAACTTTAGAAACATGGTATCTGACTTCCTTCTCATATATTTTCGTAAAGATATATTTCTCCCGGATATTGTCCCCTCTCTCCATTCCCTCCAGTCCATATTTCCAAAATATTATCTTGAGGAGTGAAAATCCGTTCTCCCATTGTTATATCAACTTTGTCGATATGTTTTCCTCTTTCTCCCGTGTCCCCACCTAATACCTCCATCTCCATAACCAGGTGGTCACTCTTTCCTAGGGAGCAGTAATACTGTAATTTCTGTATATCACTCCAGTTTCTTTTTTAATCAGATCCAATTTTGATGGCATATCCTCTACCCTATTTCTTGTATTTTCTTCAACCATCTGTATTAACATACTTTCTGTTATCAGCTCCATCAGTCTATACCCCCAGTTTCCACATTGGTCCCTGCATCAGTTCCTTCCCAATCGACCTGTCGTCAATTAAAATCACTCACTACAGCAATCTGTTTCTCCACTCAGTCACCCTTAGCATATCTAGAGACTCACTCATTAACTGCTCATACTCATCCCTGTTCCATGCTGTGGTCCTCGGTGGCACGTATATCACCACTTTTTGCCATGTTCTTTCATTATTTTTAATCCCAATATTTCCACTTTCGTATTTTCTAAATATATCCTCATTTCATTTACCATTTCATCACTCATAATCATCACTCCTTCTCCAAGTATTCCTTCTCTGTCTTTCCTCCACACATAATCTTTCCAACCAAACAAATTTGCATCGAATTCACTCTCAAATTATGTTGCAATTAGACATACCACTTCTGGCTTCTTTTCCCTAATCCAGTCACCAAGCTCTAGTTTCTTCGCTATCAATCCATCCACATTTGTATCAATTACCTATATCATATGAGCCTGAGTCTTCTTAATCACTTCCTTATATGCTCTAACTTTACCTAGGCCTACCAAACTATTTTGTACTTTCCTCTTCAGTCCTTCTTTATGTACCATCCCCTTTGTTTTCTTCACTTCTAGTTCCACACATACCACTTCCTTACTTTCATATCCATCACTCCTCAAGAAAAATATTCTTACGTTCATCCTCTGTCTTCCTGTCATTTAATTTTTTGCCTTTACTTGTTCCTTCAAGGGTTTTAATTCATCTCTTTCTTTTCTTATAATATTTTCCATCCCTGCCCCTTTACTTAGTTTCCAGGTCGCTTTAAGTATGTCATTAAGCTGATAACAGCTTAATTCTCATTGGTCTTGCTTCTCCCTTTGGCCCTATCGTCCTTACTTCCTCAATTTCTTTTTCCTACATGCGTCCTTGTGTATCAATATTGCCCATTTTTTTCTCACTTGATTCAAGTCTCTCAAGTCTCCTCCTCCCTGTCTTCAAAATTACTACACGTCTGTTCCATTCTACAGTTTCTCTCACTATTCTCTTTTTATTCTTCACTGCATTGTGTGTGTGTGTGTGTGTGTGTGTGTGTGTGTGTGTGTGTCTGTGTGTGTGTCTGTGTGTGTCTCCTCTACTGCCTTTTATTCTTTTCAAGGTAGAAGCTGGGAGTAGTAAAGATGGTAGGTTTTAATGATGATGGTGATGATGATGTAGTGGTGATAAATAGTAGTAGGCAATGTTTGTAATAGTAGCATTTGGTATTGATAGTGTTAGTAGACAGTGTTTGTAATTTTGGCAGTTGGTAGTGATAGTAGTGGTAGGCAGTGTATGTAACAGTGGTATTTGCTGGTCATAATTGTCGTAAGCAGTGTTTGTAATGGTGGGGACTTGTGGCGATAATTGAGGGAGGAAGCAGAAAATTCAATAGTAACAGAAAGATAGATAGATAAATAGATAGATAGATAGATAGATAGAGACAGATAATAATATAATGATCCGATTTTTCTATGTTTGTTGATTGGTTGGTTCGTTACTGTAACAGCAGAAACCGGCGCATGTAGTACAATTTTTATTCGAACAAGGTGTCGTTAAAATGCTCTAACTTGAAGAATAAAACGTTTTAAAGTCCAGCTGGGCCACTTGTGCCCGAGTTATGGATCATTTCTGACTGAAGAAAGGAAGTGACTTGATAACGAGCAGAGGCCGCCGAAGGCTGGCTTTAAGCGAGTAGATATAGGTAGAGAAAGAGCTTTATCTATCTGTTAAATTAGATAAGTAGATATAGATATAGATCAATCTGTCAATATACACATATAGATAGACAGATAGATATAGTTGAATGTATGTATATATCAGATGAAACAGGTTAACCATTTATGACTGGTTTAGCAGATGTACTTAAGAAAGCATTGATAATTCAAGAAGAGTTCATGTTTCCTGGAATATCACTCGATTTTCTCCAGCGAAGGAAATACAAGGTGTTCTTGTAGTGCCCGGATCAACTGCAAGAAAGGGACGAGTTTGGGTGCTCACATTTATTTACATGGCTTTCTCAGCAGGGTTATGACCTCGCCAAGTGTATAATTGCTTTTTTCAGGCATGGATGGTTATGTCTCTTGAGTATTCACAGGAGCATTTACAGGACTGTCATGGGCTGCTGTCTGGGGGAAAAAATCGTCCATGATATCGTCATAGTCGTAACTGACGACTTGTTTTTGTTCCTCGCATGCCATATAGATTTGGTTGCACATTCGGAAGACATGCTCGATACTAGGTCGATTTTTTGCTTTGTCATTCATGCACGCTTGAGCTAACTAGATTAGGCTGAGGCAGGAGCTGTCGGTGTAGCGGAGGACTGCTTCCATCACCCGCCCCACCTGGTACACCTGTGAGGCCGGAGACACGACCTGACCCTCGTAGAGCTCAGGGGCATAAATTTTCTACTTCTTGTTTGAGGTCAAATTAAGCTTTTGCCCAAAGTTTCGCATAAGCCCAAGGTCTATTACGGTGACGCGTGGTAACTAGGACTTGCCCACGAACTGAATGACAATATTATCACACTTTAGATCACAGTGGCATAACCCGACTTCAGTAAGCCTTCTTGTGATTTGCACAAACTGGGTGATAATGGTAATCATATTTTTGTTATCCACCATTTTTGCTTTTAGAAGATTATTAAGGGGTTTGCCAGCGTATATGGTAACAATGGCTGGCTGTGGCAGAAGACACACACCTACAACTCTTACCACTCCAGGAACACATTCAGCACGGACCATTTGTTTTACCTCTGCCAGCATACCGCACCAGGCCAGCTCAAAGGGTTCGGCTTTCGTAACCTTCACACAAAAGGCGGGTTCCTTGTAGTTTTGGAAAAAGTAACAGGAGATATACGTTCCTTCACCCAAGAAATTTCCGATCTTTTAGGCTTTAGTCACGAAAGAACTCGATAGAAAGCACACCTTCCATGTCTACAAGGTCTTGGTCATGCTCTCATGTAGGCGGCATAGGGCCTCTGGCAATGCTTTCCTCTCTTTCCCCATTGTGACTCCTTTTATGAAAATGCTCTGGGGGAAGAAATCATCTTCAAAATATGACTCCGGTGACGATCCCATTATATCATCATAGTTGTTAATGGGCATGGATAGCTGTGCTTCAGCAACATTCCCACTAGTATTTACAGAACTTTTCTACGGTGCTGTTCGGAGGGGGAAGAAGTCGTCTATGATATCGCTGTAGTCTTAAATGGGCATGAGTGTCTATGATTCCGCAAAATTTCTAGGTGCATTTATCGGATTATCCTGGGGTGCTGTCGGGGGTAGGAAGTTCTCTTGCCGGTTATCGCCTGCACAATCCGAAATATCCATCGGTTCTCCTTGCACAGGATTTTGCAGGTATTCCGGTCGAGGGGAGCCAAAGTCATAAGAGTGTCCCTCATCCTGGAATCCCCGAAATACGTCCTAAAAGTCATTCAATATTTCATGAATAGGTCCTTCGTGTGCTTCTTCAGGCACTGGTGCCTCATCATTCCAAATGGACACATCTGCCTCTGCAAGCAATGCTGCCTTATTTTTCCAAATGGGCACATCTGCCACTGCAGGCGATGCGGCCTCATTTGTGACAATGGGCACATCTACCACTGCAGGCGATGTGGCTTCATTTGTGACAATGGGCAAATCTGCCACTGCACGCGATGCAGCCTCATTTGTGACAATGGGCATATGTGCCACTGCAGGGGATGTGGCCTCATTTGTGACAATGGGCACATCTGCCACTGCAGGCGATGCGGCCTCATTTGTGACAATGGGCACATCTGCCACTGCACTCGATTCGGCCTCCATTGTGACAATGGGCACATCTGCCACTGCAGGCGATGCAGCCTCATTTGTGACAATGGCCATATCTGTCACTGCAGGCGATGCGGCCTCATTTGTAACAATGGGCACATCTTCCACTGCAGACGATGCTGCCTCATTTATGACAAAGGGCACATCTGCCACTGTAGGCAATGCTGCCCTATTAGTCAAAATGGGCACAGCTGCCGCTTTAGGCAATGCCGTCTCATCAGTCCCAATAAGCACATTTGCTCTTTCAGGGGATACCAGGTCTGGTACTTTAGCTTTGGCTCTCGAGTACTGACCAGCATATAATCGAATATCGGTGACATTATTCGGCAAGGTGACTTTAGTCTTTCAAATGTTTTTTTTGGCACGCTTTAGCTTAAATTTAAGCGTATTACTGTAACGGCATGGCATCGATATGGTCCTAGGATTTTAGTACTAATACAGAACAATTTCTTTTTCTTCATACACCCATTTACCAGCATTTTTGTCCCTCACCTATATCCTATCCAAAACCTCATTACTCCGTAAGCAGGAGCACCATCGAAACCGGCTCCTGGATAACACCACTTCAAGATACTCCGGCAAGGGTTCTCCTGGTTTTAAGGATACCCCCGAGATTTCTACAGATTGAATATTGCTGTCGCCCATTGTGTTCCTTTCTCGTTGTTGTTTTTTGTTCTTTTTCGACTTGTTTTAGTTCAACAATTTTCGGTCACGTGCAGTTTAATGATATGGATGAAGGCTGTGAATTTGTTAGCGCTTCTTCCCATCTGACGAAACTACAAGGATTCGTGACCTGGGATGGAAAGAAGCTGCCACATCATTATTTTTTTATAGTGAACCTCAGTTTTTTTTTTTTTTTTTTTTTACGTGTTCAGTCAGATACAATTTATTTTTATGTCTATACTTATAACATAACTGGTTAGGTGTCATCGAACTAGGGACAGTAATGGTGGGTGTCACTGGGAGGTAGATATTGTTATGAGTAGGGTTGTGATTAGCGATGTAGTGATAATAATAATACTGTAGTTTTGTTTTGCTTTTTGCCATAGTGCCAGTAATTGTGACTGTGGAGGCTTTGGTATTTGTTGTGATAGTGGTGATTACTACACTGTTTATGGTTGGTTATGATAACTGTTGTGGTACTGGTTGTGATAGTAGTGATTACTATATTGCTTACTGTAGTGGTGGTTATGATAATGTTTGTGGTACTGGTTGTGATAGTATTGATTACCATATTGCTTACTGTAGTGGTGGTTATGATACTGTTTGTAGTACTGGTTGTGATAGTATTGATTACCATATTGCTTACTGTAGTGGTGGTTATGATACTGGTTGTTGTATTGCTTGTGACAGCAGTGTTTACTATATTACTTATGGTAGTGGTAGTTTTGATAATGGTTGTGATCAATTACTACATTATTTATGGTAGTGGTGGTTATCATAATAATAAGGTAATGGTATTGGTTGTGATGGTGGTCGTTGTCATTAGTAATTGCAATAACGGTGGCTGTATTTCTTGTGCTGATAGTAATGACTGTGATAGTGATTATAAGCAAGATAGTTATGATAGTGATTGTTGGGGTAGGAGTGATAGTGGTTGCTAGGGTGGTAGCTATCATAGTGGTGCTTATGATAGTAGTGGTCGTAAGTAGAAGTTGTGAAAGTGGTTGTGACTGTAGTCTTTGTATGTGGTAGTTGTGATAATGATTTTCGTTTTGAAAATGGTGACTTTGATAATGGGGTTGTGATACTGGTGGTTGTAATTGTGGTAAAAATGAGAGTGGGGTTATGATAGTATTGGTTCCTATACTAGTAGTTCAGATTGTGGTTGTGGGTGGTGGGTTTGTTAGTGGTGGTGTGACAGTGGTGGTTGTGGTGGAGTGCATGTGGGATTGTCATGGTACTCGTTGAGGTGATGGTTGTGATTGGTGTTTGCCATAGTAGTGGTTGTGACTAGTGATTGTGATCGTCTTCCTATAAGAGTGGCTGTAAGTGTTAGTTGTGAAAGTGGTGGTTGTGGTAATGGTGGTTGTGATATTGGTTGTGATAATGGTGGTTGTGGTATGGGTTTTGGTAGTGCTTATTGTGATACTGGTTGTGATAGTAGTGGTTGTGATATTGGTTGTGGTAGTGGTGTTTGTTATATTGGTGTCAGTAGTGGTGGTTGTGATACTGGTTGTGATAGTAGTGGTTCTGGAACTGGTTATGGTTGTGGTGGCTGCGATATTGGTTGTGGTAGTGGTGATTGTAATATTAGTTGTGATAGTAGTGGTTGTGATATTGGTTGGGTAGTGGTGGTGGTGGTATTGGGTGGATAGTGATTGGTGTATTGGTTCAGTAGTGACGACTGTGGTATAGGTTGTGGTAGTGGTGGTTATGGCACTGGTTGTAGTAGAGAAGATTGTGGTACTGGATGTGATTGTGGAAGTTGTTGTTGTGGTAGTTGTAGTACTGGTTGTGGTAGTGGTGGTTGTGGTATTGGTTGGGTAGTGGTAGTTGTAGAATTGGTTGTAGTGGTGATGGTTCTAGTATTGGTTAGGGTAGTGGTGGTTGTGATAGTGATAGTGATGGTTGTGGTAGTGGTTGTGGTAATGGTGGTTGTGTTAGTGGTCGTTGTGGTAGTGGTTGTGGTACTCGTTGTGTTAGTGATGGTTGTAATATTCTTTGGACAATGGTGGTTGTGGTATTGGTTGTAAGTAGGGGTGGTTGTGGTATTGGTTGTGTTAGAGGTGGTTGTGGTACTCGTATTGGTTGGACAGGGGTGAGTGTGGTATTCGTTGTGGTAGGGGTGGTTGTGGTATTGACTGTGTTAGTGGTGGTTGTGGTATTGGTTGGATAGGGGTGGTTGTGGTATTGGTTGTGGTAGGGGTAGTTGTGGTATTGGTTGTGTTAGTGGTGGTTGTGGTATTGGTTGTGTTAGTGGTGGTTGTAATATTGGTTGGACAGTGGTAGTTGTGGTATTGGTTGTGGTAGGGGTGGTTGTTGTATTGGTTGGTAGTGGTGGTTGTGGTATTGGTTGTGGTATTGGTTGTGTGTGTGTGTGTGTGTGTGTGTGTTTACCTACTTGAAGTATACAGGAATTGAGCTAAACTAATGTTGTCCTGTCTCCATATCTGCATTTATCTAGTCTAGTTTTAACACATCAGTGCTTTTTGCCTGCACCACCTCTTTTTCAAATCTTTCCAAGTACCTATGCTTTGATTCTGTGTAATTTCCTAATTGTATTGTACAGAGTTTAAGCTAAGCTTGTGTTGTCCCGTCATTTTCTACAATTATTTATTATCTAGTCTAGAGTTAAACACATGGATAATCTGTGCTCGCACCACCTGTCTCTCTAAATTATTCCAGTTGTCCTTAGTTCTGCGTGGAAAACTAAATTTCTTTATATCGCTGATGCATCAACTCTTCTACAGCCTGAATTCATGTCCTCTTGTTCTTCCTTCATCTTTTACAAGGAGGTCCTCTTTCTCAACACGTTCTATTCCTCTTACGTCTCTAAACATTGCAATCAATTTTCGTATCTCTTTTCCCTCTCTATCAAAGTTGGCAATTTCATTTCAGCTGTTCTAATCTTTCTTCATAAGAAAATTCCCTCAAGCTTGGTGTCAATTTTGTGGCTATCCTTCGTATTCTTCATAGTTCACTGGTATGCCTTTTCAAGTGTGGTGACCAAATCACTGCTGCATATTCCGGTTTCGGTCGTGTCATGGTCACTATTAACACGCTCAGTATCTCTGTATCCATATAATTAAGTGCTACTCTCATGTTGGTCTGTAGCCCGTAAGTTCCTCCAGTATTCGTATGTTTCTCTGGTCATAGGTTATCTTCTATAGTCACACCAGGGTTCTTTTCTTCTTTTGCTTTCCTTATTATTTCATCTCTCATCTTGTACACATACCTTGGTCGGTTATCACTGACTCCCATTTCCAATACAATGCATTTTTTAGTGTTGAATTCCATTTTCCACATTTGATTTCTCGTGTAGAGATTATCTAAATCTTTTTGCAAATCTTTGCAACATTTTACTCTTTGAATATATTTCGTAAGTTTTGCATCATCAGCAAATAAACTCATATAAGTACTCAGCCCTTCAGACATGCCATTTATGCATATCAAGAACATGAATGGAGCCAACACCGAACCCTGGGGCACTCCACTAGTTATTTTTTTCCACTGGGAAAACTTGTCTCATATTACGGTTCTCATTTGTCTTTCTATCAAATAATATTCCATCCATTTCAAATATTTCTAATGTACACCTCCATACATTTCAATTTCCATGATAATCTTCTACATGGCACTCTATCAAAAGCCTTCTTTAAATCCTGGTAAATACAGTCTACCCATTCTTCCCTTTCTTGAGCAATGGCTATCACTATACTACAGAAGCTCAACAAGTACACAACAAAAGAAACACCTCCTCAAAATCCAAATTCCTTAGACGTTATTACCACTTGCCCTTCAAGAAATTTTATCCATCTTATTCTAATGACATTTTCACATAGTTTGCAGACTATACTAGTTAAGCGAGTCTTCCCTGTCACCGCCTTTATAAATTGGAACTGTATTTGCCCATTTTCATTCAGTAAATAGTTCCCAACTTTCTATGGAACACCTTTAATATCATAGACAGGCGTAAAATCTGGTCTGCACATTCTTTCAAGATCCAGCCAGCTACTTCATCCAGTCCCATTGCCTTTCTCACATCTTTATCCTTCATCAGCTGAAGTATCTCATTTATCCCAACTACTACTTTTTCCAAATTCAGGGATTGCATCTCTGTTACAGGATCTAGGAATTCCTTTACTTTATGATTCATTATGTTACACAATTCCTCTTCTTTTTCATATATTACATCACCATCCCTCAGTCTCACTATGCTGTTTTGCGTTCTCATTTAACTATGAACAAACATGTATAACAACTTGGTTTCTTTCTAGCTTGTATTAATGATATCCTTGTCGTATTTTCGTCCCCCCCCCTCTTATTACTTTTACATATTCATTTCTTACTTCTTTATATTCATTCCAAGCTTTTTCGGTATATCTTTTCCCTGCACTATTCCATGCTTAATCCTAATTTCGTGTCTCCCTTCATCTCTTATTAAAACAATTTTTTTTTTCTGTTTTCCGTTTTTGCAGCAACCTTAGGAACATGGTAGCTGACTCCCTTCTCATATATTTTCGTAAAGATATATTTCTCCCGGATATTGTCCAACCTCTCCATTCCCTCCAGTCCATATTTCCAAAATATTATCTTGAGGAGTGAAAATCCGTTCTCCCATTGTTATATCTACTTTGTCGATATGTTTTCCTCTTTCTCCCGTGTCCTCACCCAATACCTCCATCTCCATAACCAGGTGGTCACTCTTTCCAAAGGAGCAGTAATACTGTAATTTCTGTATATCACTCCAGTTTTTTTTTTTTTTTTTTATCAGATCCAATTTTGATGGCATATCCTCTACCCTATATCTTGTATTTTCTTTAACCATCTGTATTAACATACTTTCTGTTATCAGCTCCATCAGTCTATATCCCCAGGTTTCCACATTGGTCCCTGCATCAATTCCTTCCCAATCGACCTGTCGACAATTAAAATCACCCACTACAGCAATCTGTTTCTCCACTCAATCACCCTTAGCATATCTAGAGACTCACTCATTAACTGCTCATACTCATCCCTGTTCCATGCTCTGGTTCTCGGTGGCACGTACATCACCACTTTTTGCCATATTCTTTCACTATTTTTACTCCCAATATTTCCACTTTCGTATTTTCTAAATATATCCTTATTGCATTTACTATTTCATCACTCATAATCATCACTCCTTCTCCAAGTATTCCTTCTCTGTCTTTCCTTCACACATAATCTTTCCAACCAAACAAACTTGCATCGAATTCACTCTCAAATTATGTTGCAATTAGACATACCACTTCTGGCTTCTTTTCCCTAATCCAGTCACCAAGCTCTAATTTCTTCGCTATCAATCCATCCACATTTGTATCAATTACCTGTATCATATGAGCCTGAGTCTTCTTAATCACTTCCTTATATGCTCTAACTTTACCTAGGCCTACCAAACTATTTTGTACTTTCCTCTTCAGTCCTTCTTTATGTACCATCCCCTTTGTTTTCTTCACTTCTAGTTCCACACATACCACTTCCTTACTTTCATATCCATCACCCTTCAAGAAAAATATTCTTACGTTCATCCTCTGTCTTCCTGTCATTTAATTTTTTGCCTCTACTTGTTCCTTCAAGGGTTTTAATTCTTCTCTTTCTTCTTCATTCAAATCTTTTCTTATAATATTTTCCAACCCTGCCTCTTTACTTAGTTTCCAGGTCGCTTTAAGTATGTCATTTACTGCACTTTCTGATGACAGCTTAATTCTCATTGGTCTTGCTTCTCCCTTTGGCCCTATCGTCCTTACTTCCTCAATTTCTTTTTCCTACATGCGTTCTTGTGTATCAATATTGCCCATTATTTTCTCACTTGATACTAGTCTCTCAAGTCTCCTTCTCCCTGTCTTCAAAATTACTACACCTCTGTTCCATTCTACAGTTTCTCTCACTATTCTCTTTTTATTCTTCACTACGTGTGTGTGTGTGTGTGTGTGTGTGTGTGTGTGTGTGTGTGTGTGTGTGTGTGTGTCTCCTCTACTGCCTTTTATTCTTTTCAAGGTAGAAGCTGGGAGTAGTAAAGATGGTAGGTTTTAATGATGATGGTGATGATGATGTAGTGGTGATAAATAGTAGTAGGCAATGTTTGTAATAGTAGCATTTGGTATTGATAGTGTTAGTAGACAGTGTTTGTAATTTTGGCAGTTGGTAGTGATAGTAGTGGTAGGCAGTGTATGTAACAGTGGTATTTGCTGGTCATAATTGTCGTAAGCAGTGTTTGTAATGGTGGGGACTTGTGGCGATAATTGAGGGAGGAAGCAGAAAATTCAATAGTAACAGAAAGATAGACAGATCAATAGATAGATAGATAGATAGATAGAGACAGATAATAATATAATGATCCGATTTTTCTGTGTTTGTTGATTGGTTGGTTCGTTACTGTAACAGCAGAAACCGGCGCATGTAGTACAATTTTTATTCGAACAAGGTGTCGTTAAAATGCTCTAACTTGAAGAATAAAACGTTTTCCAGTCCAGCTGGGCCACTTGTGCCCGAGTTATGGATCATTTCTGACTGAAGAAAGAAAGTGACGATATCGAGCAGAGGCCGCCGAAGGCGGGCTTTAAGCGAGTAGATATAGGAAGAGAAAGCGCTTTATCTATCTGTTAAATTAGATAAGTAGATATAGATATAGATCAATCTGTCAATATACACATATAGATAGACAGATAGATGTAGTTGAATGTATGTATATTTCAGATGAAACAGGTTAACCATTTATGACTGGTTTAGCAGATGTACTTAAGAAAAAACTGATAATTCAAGAAGAGTTCATGTTTCCTGGAATATCACACTCGATTTTCTCCAGCGAAGGAAACACAAGGTGTTCTTGTAGTGCCCGGATCAACTGCAAGAAAGGGACGAGTTTGGGCGCTCACATTTTTTGACATGGATTTCTCAGCAGGGTTATGACCTCGCCACGCGTATAATTGCTTTTTTCAGGCATGGATGGTTATGTCTCTTGAGTATTCACAGGAGCATTTACAGGACTGTCATGGGCTGCTGTCTGGGGGAAAAAATCGTCCATGATATCGTCATAGTCGTAACTGACGACTTGTTTTTGTTCCTCGCATGCCATATAGATTTCGTTGCACACTCGGAAGACATGCTCGATACTAGGTCGATTTTTTGCTTTGTCATTCATGCACGCTTGAGCTAACTAGATTAGGCTGAGGCAGGAGCTGTCAGTGTAGCGGAGGACTGCTTCCATCACCCGCCCCACCTGGTACACCTGTGAGGCCGGAGACACGACTTGACCCTCGTAGAGCTCAGGGGCATAAGTTTTCTACTTCTTGTTTGGCCTCAAATTAAGCTTTTGCCCAAAGTTCCGCATAAGCCCAAGGTCTATTACGGTGACGCATGGTAACTAGGACTTGCCCACGAACTGAATGACAACATTATCACACTTTAGATCACAGTGGCATAACCCGACTTCAGTAAGCCTTCTTGTGATTTGCACAAACTGGGTGATAATGGTAATCATATTTTTGTTATCCACCATTTTTGCTTTTAGAAGATCATTAAGGGGTTTGCCAGCATATATGGTAACAATGGCTGGCTGTGGCAGAAGACACACACCTACAACTCTTACCACTCCAGGAACACATTCAGCACGGACCATTTGTTTTACCTCTGCCAGCATACCGCACCAGGCCAGCTCAATGGGTTCGGCTTTCATAACCTTCACACAAAAGGCGGGTTCCTTGTAGTTTTGGAAGAAGTAACAGGAGCCATATGATCCTTCACCCAAGAAATTTCCGATCTTTTAGGCTTTAGTCACGAAAGAACTCGATAGAAAGCGCACTTTCCATGTCTACAGGGTCTTGGTCATATTCTCATGCAGGTGGCATAGGGCCTCCGGCAATGCTTTCCTCTCTTTCCCCATTGTGACTCCTTTTATGAAAATGCTTTGGGGGAAGAAATCATCTTCAAAACATGACTCTCGTGACGATCCCATTATATCATCATAGTTGTTAATGGGCATGGATAGCTGTGCTTCAGTAACATTCCCACTAGTATTTACAGAACTTTTCTACGGTGCTGTTCGGAGGGGGAAGAAGTCGTCCATGATATCGCTGTAGTCTTAAATGGGCATGAGTGTCTATGATTCGGCAAAATTTCTAGGTGCATTTATCGGATTGTCCTGGGGTGCTGTCGGGGGTAGGAAGTTCTCTTGCCGGTTATCGCCTGCACAAACCGAAATATCCATCGGTTCTCCTTGCACAGGATTTTGCAGGTGTTCCGGTCGAGGGAAGCCAGAGTCATAAGAGTGTCCCTCATCCTGGAATCCCCGAAATACGTCCTAAATGTCATTAAACATTTCATGAATAGGTCCATCGTGTGCTTCTTCAGGCACTGGTGCCTCATCATTCCAAATGGACACATCTGCCACTGCAGGCGATGTGGCCTCATTTGTGACAATGGGCACATCTGCCACTGCAGGCAATGTGGCCTCATTTGTGACAATGGGCACATCTGCCACTGCAGGCGATTCGGCCTCATTTGTGACAATGGGCACATCTGCCACTGCAGGCGATTCGGCCTCATTTGTGACAATGGGCATATCTGCCACTGCGGGCGATGCAGCCTCATTTGTGACAAAGGGCACATCTGCCACTGCAGGTGATTCGGCCTCATTTGTGACAGTGGGCACATCTGCCACTGCAGGCGATGCAGCCTCATTTGTGACAATGGGCACATCTGCCACTGCAGGTGATGCGGCCTCATTTGTGACAATGGGCACATCTGCCACTGCAGGCGATGCGGCCTCATTTGTGACAAAGGGCACATCTGCCACTGCAGGCGATGCGGCCTCATTTGTAACAATGGGCACATCTGCCACTGCAGGCGATGCGGCCTCATTTGTGACAAAGGGCACATCTGCCACTGCAGACAATGCTGCCCTATTAGTCAAAATGGGCACAGCTGCCGCTTCAGGTAATGCCGTCTCATCAGTCCCAATAAGCACATTTGCTCTTTCAGGGGATACCACGTCTGGTACTTTAGCTATGGCTCTCGAGTACTGACCAGCATATAATCGAATATGGGTGACATTACTCGGCAAGGTGACTTCAGTCTTTGAAATGGTTTTTTTGCCACGCTTAAGCTTAAATTTAAGCGTATTACTGTAACGGCATGACATCGATATGGTCCGAGGATTTTTGTACTAATACAGGATAATTTCTTTTTCTTCATACACCCATTTACCAGCATTTTGGTCCCCCACCTATATCCTATCCAAAACCTCATTACTCCGTAAGCAGGAGCACCATCGCCACCGGCTCCTGGATAACACCACTTCAAGATACTCCGGCAAAGGGTCTCCTGGTTTTAAGGATACCCCCGAGATTTCTACAATTTGAATATTGCTGTCGCCCATTGTGTTCCTTTCTCGTTGTTGTTTTTTTTTTTTTTCGTCTTGTTTTAGTTCAACAATTTTCGGTCACTTGCAGTTTAATGATATGGATGAAGGCTGTGAATTTGTTAGCGCTTCTTCCCATCTGACGAAACTACAAGGATTCGTGACCTGGGATGGAAAGAAGCTGCCACATCATTATTTTTTTATAGTGAACCTCATTTTTTTTTTTTTTTTTTTTTTTTACGTGTTCAGTCAGATACAATTTATTTTTATGTCTATACTTATAACATAACTGGTTAGGTGTCAGTGAACTAGGGACAGTAATGGTGGGTGTCACTAGGAGGTAGATATTGTTATGAGTAGGGTTGTGATTAGCGATGTAGTGATAATAATAATACTGTAGTTTTGTTTTGGTTTTTGCCATAGTGCCAGTAATTGTGACTGTGGAGGCTTTGGTATTTGTTCTGATAGTGGTGATTACTACACTGTTTATGGTTGGTTATGATAACTGTTGTGGTACTGGTTGTGATAGTAGTGATTACTATATTACTTACTGTAGTGGTGGTTATGATAATGTTTGTAGTACTGGTTGTGATAGTATTGATTACCATATTGCTTACTGTAGTGGTGGTTATGATACTGTTTGTAGTACTGGTTGTGATAGTATTGATTACCATATTGCTTACTGTAGTGGTGGTTATGATACTGGTTGTTGTATTGCTTGTGACAGCAGTGTTTACTATATTACTTATGGTAGTGGTAGTTTTGATAATGGTTGTGATCAATTACTACATTATTTATGGTAGTGGTGGTTATCATAATAATAAGGTAATGGTATTGGTTGTGATGGTGGTCGTTGTCATTAGTAATTGCAATAACGGTGGCTGTATTTCTTGTGCTGATTGTAATGACTGTGATAGTGATTATAAGCAAGATAGTTATGATAGTGATTGTTGGGGTAGGAGCGATAGTGGTTGTTAGGGTGGCAGCTATCATAGTGGTGCTTATGATAGTAGTGGTCGTAAGTAGAAGTTGTGAAAGTGGTTGTGACTGTAGTCTTTGTATGTGGTAGTTGTGATAATGATTTTCGTTTTGAAAATGGTGACTTTGATAATGGGGTTGTGATACTGGTGGTTGTAATTGTGGTAAAAATGAGAGTGGGGTTATGATAGTATTGGTTCCTATACTAGTAGTTCAGATTGTGGTTGTGGGTGGTTGGTTTGTTAGTGGTGGTGTGACAGTGGTGGTTGTGGTGGAGTGCATGTGGGATTGTCATGGTACTCGTTGAGGTGATGGTTGTGATTGGTGTTTGCCATAGTAGTGGTTGTGACTAGTGATTGTGATAGTCTTCCTATAAGAGTGGCTGTAAGTGTTAGTTGTGAAAGTGGTGGTTGTGGTAATGGTGGTTGTGATATTGGTTGTGATAATGGTGGTTGTGGTATGGGTTTTGGTAGTGCTTATTGTGATACTGGTTGTGATAGTAGTGGTTGTGATATTGGTTGTGGTAGTGGTGGTTGTTATATTGGTGTCAGTAGTGGTGGTTGTGATACTGGTTGTGATAGTAGTGGTTCTGGAACTGGTTATGGTTGTGGTGGCTGCGATATTGGTTGTGGTAGTGGTGATTGTAATATTAGTTGTGATAGTAGTGGTTGTGATATTGGTTGGGTAGTGGTGGTGGTGGTATTGGGTGGATAGTGATTGGTGTATTGGTTCAGTAGTGATGACTGTGGTATAGGTTGTGGTAGTGGTGGTTATGGCACTGGTTGTAGTAGAGAAGATTGTGGTACTGGATGTGATTGTGGAAGTTGTTGTTGTGGTAGTTGTAGTACTGGTTGTGGTAGTGGTGGTTGTGGTATTGGTTGGGTAGTGGTAGTTGTGGAATTGGTTGTAGTGGTGATGGTTCTAGTATTGGTTAGGGTAGTGGTGGTTGTGATAGTGATAGTGATGGTTGTGGTAGTGGTTGTGGTAATGGTGGTTGTGTTAGTGGTCGTTGTGGTAGTGGTTGTGGTACTCGTTGTGTTAGTGATGGTTGTAATATTCTTTGGACAATGGCGGTTGTAGTATTGGTTGTAAGTAGGGGTGGTTGTGGTATTGGTTGTGTTAAAGGTGGTTGTGGTACTCGTATTGGTTGGACAGGGGTGAGTGTGGTATTCGTTGTGGTAGGGGTGGTTGTGGTATTGACTGTGTTAGTGGTGGTTGTGGTATTGGTTGGATAGGGGTGGTTGTGGTATTGGTTGTGGTAGGGGTAGTTGTGGTATTGGTTGTGTTAGTGGTGGTTGTGGTATTGGTTGTGTTAGTGGTGGTTGTAATATTGGTTGGACAGTGGTAGTTGTGGTATTGGTTGTGGTAGGGGTGGTTGTTGTATTGGTTGGGTTGTGGTGGTTGTGGTATTGGTTGTGGTATTGGTTGTGTGTGTGTGTGTGTGTGTGTGTGTGTGTGTGTGTTTACCTACTTGAAGTATACAGGAATTGAGCTAAACTAATGTTGTCCTGTCTCCATATCTGCATTTATCTAGTCTAGTTTTAACACATCAGTGCTTTTTGCCTGCACCACCTCTTTTTCAAAGTCTTTCCAAGTACCTATGCTTTGATTCTGTGTAATTTCCTAATTGTATTGTACAGAGTTTAAGCTAAGCTTGTGTTGTCCCGTCATTTTCTACAATTATTTATTATCTAGTCTAGAGTTAAACACATGGATAATCTGTGCTCGCACCACCTGTCTCTCTAAATTATTCCAGTTGTCCTTAGTTCTGCGTGGAAAACTAAATTTCTTTATATCGCTGATGCATCAACTCTTCTACAGCCTGAATTCATGTCCTCTTGTTCTTCCTTCATCTTTTACAAGGAGGTCCTCTTTCTCAACACGTTCTATTCCTCTTACGTCTCTAAACATTGCAATCAATTTTCGTATCTCTTTTCCCTCTCTATCAAAGTTGGCAATTTCATTTCAGCTGTTCTAATCTTTCTTCATAAGAAAATTCCCTCAAGCTTGGTGTCAATTTTGTGGCTATCCTTCGTATTCTTTCATAGTTCACTGGTATGCCTTTTCAAGTGTGGTGACCAAATCACTGCTGCATATTCCGGTTTCGGTCGTGTCATGGTCACTATTAACACGCTCAGTATCTCTGTATCCATATAATTAAGTGCTACTCTCATGTTGGTCTGTAGCCCGTAAGTTCCTCCAGTATTCGTATGTTTCTCTGGTCATAGGTTATCTTCTATAGTCACACCAGGGTTCTTTTCTTCTTTTGCTTTCCTTATTATTTCATCTCTCATCTTGTACACATACCTTGGTCGGTTATCACTGACTCCCATTTCCAATACAATGCATTTTTTAGTGTAATTCCATTTTCCACATTTGATTTCTCGTGTAGAGATTATCTAAATCTTTTTGCAAATCTTTGCAACATTTTACTCTTTGAATATATTTCGTAAGTTTTGCATCATCAGCAAATAAACTCATATAAGTACTCAGCCCTTCAGACATGCCATTTATGCATATCAAGAACATGAATGGAGCCAACACCGAACCCTGGGGCACTCCACTAGTTATTTTTTTCCACTGGGAAAACTTGTCTCATATTACGGTTCTCATTTGTCTTTCTATCAAATAATATTCCATCCATTTCAAATATTTCTAATGTACACCTCCATACATTTCAATTTCCATGATAATCTTCTACATGGCACTCTATCAAAAGCCTTCTTTAAATCCTGGTAAATACAGTCTACCCATTCTTCCCTTTCTTGAGCAATGCCTATCACTATACTACAGAAGCTCAACAAGTACACAACAAAAGAAACACCTCCTCTAAATCCAAATTGCTTAGACGTTATTACCACTTGCCCTTCAAGAAATTTTATCCATCTTATTCTAATGACATTTTCACATAGTTTGCAGACTATACTAGTTAAGCGAGTCTTCCCTGTCACCGCCTTTATAAATTGGAACTGTATTTGCCCATTTTCATTCAGTAAATAGTTCCCAACTTTCTATGGAACACCTTTAATATCATAGACAGGCGTAAAATCTGGTCTGCACATTCTTTCAAGATCCAGCCAGCTACTTCATCCAGTCCCATTGCCTTTCTCACATCTTTATCCTTCATCAGCTGAAGTATCTCATTTATCCCAACTGCTACTTTTTCCAAATTCAGGGATTGCATCTCTGTTACAGGATCTAGGAATTCCTCTACTTTATGATTCATTATGTTACACAATTCCTCTTCTTTTTCATATATTACATCACCATCTCTCAGTCTCACTATGCTGTTTTGCGTTCTCATTTAACTATGAACAAACATGTATAACAACTTGGTTTCTTTCTAGCTTGTATTAATGATATCCTTGTCGTATTTTCGTCCCCCCCCCTCTTATTACTTTTACATATTCATTTCTTACTTCTTTATATTCATTCCAAGCTTTTTCGGTATATCTTTTCCCTACACTATTCCATGCTTAATCCTAATTTCAAGTGTCTCCCTTCATCTCTTATTAAAACAATTTTTTTTTTCTGTTTTCCGTTTTTGCAGCAACCTTAGGAACATGGTATCTGACTCCCTTCTCATATATTTTCGTAAAGATATATTTCTCCCGGATATTGTCCAACCTCTCCATTCCCTCCAGTCCATATTTCCAAAATATTATCTTGAGGAGTGAAAATCCGTTCTCCCATTGTTATATCTACTTTGTCGATATGTTTTCCTCTTTCTCCCGTGTCCTCACCCAATACCTCCATCTCCATAACCAGGTGGTCACTCTTTCCAAAGGAGCAGTAATACTGTAATTTCTGTATATCACTCCAGTTTTTTTTTTTTTTTTTTTTTTATCAGATCCAATTTTGATGGCATATCCTCTACCCTATTTCTTGTATTTTCTTTAACCATCTGTATTAACATACTTTCTGTTATCAGCTCCATCAGTCTATATCCCCAGGTTTCCACATTGGTCCCTGCATCAATTCCTTCCCAATCGACCTGTCGACAATTAAAATCACCCACTACAGCAATCTGTTTCTCCACTCAATCACCCTTAGCATATCTAGAGACTCACTCATTAACTGCTCATACTCATCCCTGTTCCATGCTCTGGTCCTCGGTGGCACGTACATCACCACTTTTTGCCATATTCTTTCACTATTTTTACTCCCAATATTTCCACTTTCGTATTTTCTAAATATATCCTTATTGCATTTACTATTTCATCACTCATAATCATCACTCCTTCTCCAAGTATTCCTTCTCTGTCTTTCCTTCACACATAATCTTTCCAACCAAACAAACTTGCATCGAATTCACTCTCAAATTATGTTGCAATTAGACATACCACTTCTGGCTTCTTTTCCCTAATCCAGTCACCAAGCTCTAGTTTCTTCGCTATCAATCCATCCACATTTGTATCAATTACCTATATCATATGAGCCTGAGTCTTCTTAATCACTTCCTTATATGCTCTAACTTTACCTAGGCCTACCAAACTATTTTGTACTTTCCTCTTCAGTCCTTCTTTATGTACCATCCCCTTTGTTTTCTTCACTTCTAGTTCCACACATACCACTTCCTTACTTTCATATCCATCACCCTTCAAGAAAAATATTCTTACGTTCATCCTCTGTCTTCCTGTCATTTAATTTTTTGCCTCTACTTGTTCCTTCAAGGGTTTTAATTCTTCTCTTTCTTCTTCATTCAAATCTTTTCTTATAATATTTTCCAACCCTGCCTCTTTACTTAGTTTCCAGGTCGCTTTAAGTATGTCATTTACTGCACTTTCTGATGACAGCTTAATTCTCATTGGTCTTGCTTCTCCCTTTGGCCCTATCGTCCTAACTTCCTCAATTTCTTTTTCCTACATGCGTTCTTGTGTATCAATATTGCCCATTATTTTCTCACTTGATACTAGTCTCTCAAGTCTCCTTCTCCCTGTCTTCAAAATTACTACACGTCTGTTCCATTCTACAGTTTCTCTCACTATTCTCTTTTTATTCTTCACTACGTGTGTGTGTGTGTGTGTGTGTGTGTGTGTGTGTGTGTGTGTGTGTGTGTGTGTGTGTGTGTGTGTGTGTGTGTGTGTGTCTCCTCTACTGCCTTTTATTCTTTTCAAGGTAGAAGCTGGGAGTAGTAAAGATGGTAGGTTTTAATGATGATGGTGATGATGATGTAGTGGTGATATATAGTAGTAGGCAATGTTTGTAATAGTAGCATTTGGTATTGATAGTGTTAGTAGACAGTGTTTGTAATTTTGGCAGTTGGTAGTGATAGTAGTGGTAGGCAGTGTATGTAACAGTGGTATTTGCTGGTCATAATTGTCGTAAGCAGTGTTTGTAATGGTGGGGACTTGTGGCGATAATTGAGGGAGGAAGCAGAAAATTCAATAGTAACAGAAAGATAGACAGATCAATAGATAGATAGATAGATAGATAGAGACAGATAATAATATAATGATCCGATTTTTCTGTGTTTGTTGATTGGTTGGTTCGTTACTGTAACAGCAGAAACCGGCGCATGTAGTACAATTTTTATTCGAACAAGGTGTCGTTAAAATGCTCTAACTTGAAGAATAAAACGTTTTCCAGTCCAGCTGGGCCACTTGTGCCCGAGTTATGGATCATTTCTGACTGAAGAAAGAAAGTGACGATATCGAGCAGAGGCCGCCGAAGGCGGGCTTTAAGCGAGTAGATATAGGAAGAGAAAGCGCTTTATCTATCTGTTAAATTAGATAAGTAGATATAGATATAGATCAATCTGTCAATATACACATATAGATAGACAGATAGATGTAGTTGAATGTATGTATATTTCAGATGAAACAGGTTAACCATTTATGACTGGTTTAGCAGATGTACTTAAGAAAAAACTGATAATTCAAGAAGAGTTCATGTTTCCTGGAATATCACTCGATTTTCTCCAGCGAAGGAAACACAAGGTGTTCTTGTAGTGCCCGGATCAACTGCAAGAAAGGGACGAGTTTGGGCGCTCACATTTTTTGACATGGATTTCTCAGCAGGGTTATGACCTCGCCATGCGTATAATTGCTTTTTTCAGGCATGGATGGTTATGTCTCTTGAGTATTCACAGGAGCATTTACAGGACTGTCATGGGCTGCTGTCTGGGGGAAAAAATCGTCCATGATATCGTCATAGTCGTAACTGACGACTTGTTTTTGTTCCTCGCATGCCATATAGATTTCGTTGCACACTCGGAAGACATGCTCGATACTAGGTCGATTTTTTGCTTTGTCATTCATGCACGCTTGAGCTAACTAGATTAGGCTGAGGCAGGAGCTGTCGGTGTAGCGGAGGACTGCTTCCATCACCCGCCCCACCTGGTACACCTGTGAGGCCGGAGACACGACTTGACCCTCGTAGAGCTCAGGGGCATAAGTTTTCTACTTCTTGTTTGGCCTCAAATTAAGCTTTTGCCCAAAGTTCCGCATAAGCCCAAGGTCTATTACGGTGACGCATGGTAACTAGGACTTGCCCACGAACTGAATGACAATATTATCACACTTTAGATCACAGTGGCATAACCCGACTTCAGTAAGCCTTCTTGTGATTTGCACAAACTGGGTGATAATGGTAATCATATTTTTGTTATCCACCATTTTTGCTTTTAGAAGATCATTAAGGGGTTTGCCAGCATATATGGTAACAATGGCTGGCTGTGGCAGAAGACACACACCTACAACTCTTACCACTCCAGGAACACATTCAGCACGGACCATTTGTTTTACCTCTGCCAGCATACCGCACCAGGCCAGCTCAATGGGTTCGGCTTTCATAACCTTCACACAAAAGGCGGGTTCCTTGTAGTTTTGGAAGAAGTAACAGGAGCCATATGTTCCTTCACCCAAGAAATTTCCGATCTTTTAGGCTTTAGTCACGAAAGAACTCGATAGAAAGCGCACTTTCCATGTCTACAGGGTCTTGGTCATATTCTCATGCAGGTGGCATAGGGCCTCCGGCAATGCTTTCCTCTCTTTCCCCATTGTGACTCCTTTTATGAAAATGCTTTGGGGGAAGAAATCATCTTCAAAACATGACTCTCGTGACGATCCCATTATATCATCATAGTTGTTAATGGGCATGGATAGCTGTGCTTCAGTAACATTCCCACTAGTATTTACAGAACTTTTCTACGGTGCTGTTCGGAGGGGAAGAAGTCGTCCATGATATCGCTGTAGTCTTAAATGGGCATGAGTGTCTATGATTCGGCAAAATTTCTAGGTGCATTTATTGGATTGTCCTGGGGTGCTGTCGGGGGTAGGAAGTTCTCTTGCCGGTTATCGCCTGCACAAACCGAAATATCCATCGGTTCTCCTTGCACAGGATTTTGCAGGTGTTCCGGTCGAGGGGAGCCAGAGTCATAAGAGTGTCCCTCATCCTGGAATCCCCGAAATACGTCCTAAATGTCATTAAACATTTCATGAATAGGTCCATCGTGTGCTTCTTCAGGCACTGGTGCCTCATCATTCCAAATGGACACATCTGCCACTGCAGGCGATGTGGCCTCATTTGTGACAATGGGCACATCTGCCACTGCAGGCAATGTGGCCTCATTTGTGACAATGGGCACATCTGCCACTGCAGGCGATTCGGCCTCATTTGTGACAATGGGCACATCTGCCACTGCGGGCGATGCAGCCTCATTTGTGACAAAGGGCACATCTGCCACTGCAGGTGATTCGGCCTCATTTGTGACAGTGGGCACATCTGCCACTGCAGGCGATGCAGCCTCATTTGTGACAATGGGCACATCTGCCACTGCAGGTGATGCGGCCTGATTTGTGACAATGGGTACATCTGCCACTGCAGGCGATGCGGCCTCATTTGTGACAAAGGGCACATCTGCCACTGCAGGCGATGCGGCCTCATTTGTAACAATGGGCACATCTGCCACTGCAGGCGATGCGGCCTCATTTGTGACAAAGGGCACATCTGCCACTGCAGACAATGC
The DNA here is from genome assembly GCF_032717465.1 of Coenobita brevimanus. Classification (NCBI taxonomy): domain Eukaryota; kingdom Metazoa; phylum Arthropoda; class Malacostraca; order Decapoda; family Coenobitidae; genus Coenobita; species Coenobita brevimanus. Next base: position 29,337,009 of record NC_137062.1, read on the forward strand.
TGCCCTATTAGTCAAAATGGGCACAGCTGCCGCTTCAGGTAATGCCGTCTCATCAGTCCCAATAAGCACATTTGCTCTTTCAGGGGATACCACGTCTGGTACTTTAGCTATGGCTCTCGAGTACTGACCAGCATATAATCGAATATGGGTGACATTACTCGGCAAGGTGACTTCAGTCTTTGAAATGGTTTTTTTGCCACGCTTAAGCTTAAATTTAAGCGTATTACTGTAACGGCATGACATCGATATGGTCCGAGGATTTTTGTACTAATACAGGATAATTTCTTTTTCTTCATACACCCATTTACCAGCATTTTGGTCCCCCACCTATATCCTATCCAAAACCTCATTACTCCGTAAGCAGGAGCACCATCGCCACCGGCTCCTGGATAACACCACTTCAAGATACTCCGGCAAAGGGTCTCCTGGTTTTAAGGATACCCCCGAGATTTCTACAATTTGAATATTGCTGTCGTCCATTGTGTTCCTTTCTCGTTGTTGTTTTTTTTTTTTCGTCTTGTTTTAGTTCAACAATTTTCGGTCACGTGCAGTTTAATGATATGGATGAAGGCTGTGAATTTGTTAGCGCTTCTTCCCATCTGACGAAACTACAAGGATTCGTGACCTGGGATGGAAAGAAGCTGCCACATCATTATTTTTTTATAGTGAACCTCATTTTGATTTTTTTTTTTTTTTTTTTTTACGTGTTCAGTCAGATACAATTTATTTTTATGTCTATACTTATAACATAACTGGTTAGGTGTCAGTGAACTAGGGACAGTAATGGTGGGTGTCACTGGGAGGTAGATATTGTTATGAGTAGGGTTGTGATTAGCGATGTAGTGATAATAATAATACTGTAGTTTTGTTTTGGTTTTTGCCATAGTGCCAGTAATTGTGACTGTGGAGGCTTTGGTATTTGTTGTGATAGTGGTGATTACTACACTGTTTATGGTTGGTTATGATAACTGTTGTGGTACTGGTTGTGATAGTAGTGATTACTATATTGCTTACTGTAGTGGTGGTTATGATAATGTTTGTGGTACTGGTTGTGATAGTATTGATTACCATATTGCTTACTGTAGTGGTGGTTATGATACTGTTTGTAGTACTGGTTGTGATAGTATTGATTACCATATTGCTTACTGTAGTGGTGGTTATGATACTGGTTGTTGTATTGCTTGTGACAGCAGTGTTTACTATATTACTTATGGTAGTGGTAGTTTTGATAATGGTTGTGATCAATTACTACATTATTTATGGTAGTGGTGGTTATCATAATAATAAGGTAATGGTATTGGTTGTGATGGTGGTCGTTGTCATTAGTAATTGCAATAACGGTGGCTGTATTTCTTGTGCTGATTGTAATGACTGTGATAGTGATTATAAGCAAGATAGTTATGATAGTGATTGTTGGGGTAGGAGCGATAGTGGTTGTTAGGGTGGTAGCTATCATAGTGGTGCTTATGATAGTAGTGGTCGTAAGTAGAAGTTGTGAAAGTGGTTGTGACTGTAGTCTTTGTATGTGGTAGTTGTGATAATGATTTTCGTTTTGAAAATGGTGACTTTGATAATGGGGTTGTGATACTGGTGGTTGTAATTGTGGTAAAAATGAGAGTGGGGTTATGATAGTATTGGTTCCTATACTAGTAGTTCAGATTGTGATTGTGGGTGGTGGGTTTGTTAGTGGTGGTGTGACAGTGGTGGTTGTGGTGGAGTGCATGTGGGATTGTCATGGTACTCGTTGAGGTGATGGTTGTGATTGGTGTTTGCCATAGTAGTGGTTGTGACTAGTGATTGTGATAGTCTTCCTATAAGAGTGGCTGTAAGTGTTAGTTGTGAAAGTGGTGGTTGTGGTAATGGTGGTTGTGATATTGGTTGTGATAATGGTGGTTATGGTATGGGTTTTGGTAGTGCTTATTGTGATACTGGTTGTGATAGTAGTGGTTGTGATATTGGTTGTGGTAGTGGTGGTTGTTATATTGGTGTCAGTAGTGGTGGTTGTGATACTGGTTGTGATAGTAGTGGTTCTGGAACTGGTTATGGTTGTGGTGGCTGCGATATTGGTTGTGGTAGTGGTGATTGTAATATTAGTTGTGATAGTAGTGGTTGTGATATTGGTTGGGTAGTGGTGGTGGTGGTATTGGGTGGATAGTGATTGGTGTATTGGTTCAGTAGTGACGACTGTGGTATAGGTTGTGGTAGTGGTGGTTATGGCACTGGTTGTAGTAGAGAAGATTGTGGTACTGGATGTGATTGTGGAAGTTGTTGTTGTGGTAGTTGTAGTACTGGTTGTGGTAGTGGTGGTTGTGGTATTGGTTGGGTAGTGGTAGTTGTGGAATTGGTTGTAGTGGTGATGGTTCTAGTATTGGTTAGGGTAGTGGTGGTTGTGATAGTGATAGTGATGGTTGTGGTAGTGGTTGTGGTAATGGTGGTTGTGTTAGTGGTCGTTGTGGTAGTGGTTGTGGTACTCGTTGTGTTAGTGATGGTTGTAATATTCTTTGGACAATGGTGGTTGTGGTATTGGTTGTAAGTAGGGGTGGTTGTGGTATTGGTTGTGTTAGAGGTGGTTGTGGTACTCGTATTGGTTGGACAGGGGTGAGTGTGGTATTCGTTGTGGTAGGGGTGGTTGTGGTATTGACTGTGTTAGTGGTGGTTGTGGTATTGGTTGGATAGGGGTGGTTGTGGTATTGGTTGTGGTAGGGGTAGTTGTGGTATTGGTTGTGTTAGTGGTGGTTGTGGTATTGGTTGTGTTAGTGGTGGTTGTAATATTGGTTGGACAGTGGTAGTTGTGGTATTGGTTGTGGTAGGGGTGGTTGTTGTATTGGTTGGGTAGTGGTGGTTGTGGTATTGGTTGTGGTATTGGTTGTGTGTGTGTGTGTGTGTGTGTTTACCTACTTGAAGTATACAGGAATTGAGCTAAACTAATGTTGTCCTGTCTCCATATCTGCATTTATCTAGTCTAGTTTTAACACATCAGTGCTTTTTGCCTGCACCACCTCTTTTTCAAAGTCTTTCCAAGTACCTATGCTTTGATTCTGTGTAATTTCCTAATTGTATTGTACAGAGTTTAAGCTAAGCTTTTGTTGTCCCGTCATTTTCTACAATTATTTATTATCTAGTCTAGAGTTAAACACATGGATAATCTGTGCTCGCACCACCTGTCTCTCTAAATTATTCCAGTTGTCCTTAGTTCTGCGTGGAAAACTAAATTTCTTTATATCGCTGATGCATCAACTCTTCTACAGCCTGAATTCATGTCCTCTTGTTCTTCCTTCATCTTTTACAAGGAGGTCCTCTTTCTCAACACGTTCTATTCCTCTTACGTCTCTAAACATTGCAATCAATTTTCGTATCTCTTTTCCCTCTCTATCAAAGTTGGCAATTTCATTTCAGCTGTTCTAATCTTTCTTCATAAGAAAATTCCCTCAAGCTTGGTGTCAATTTTGTGGCTATCCTTCGTATTCTTTCATAGTTCACTGGTATGCCTTTTCAAGTGTGGTGACCAAATCACTGCTGCATATTCCGGTTTCGGTCGTGTCATGGTCACTATTAAAACGCTCAGTATCTCTGTATCCATATAATTAAGTGCTACTCTCATGTTGGTCTGTAGCCCGTAAGTTCCTCCAGTATTCGTATGTTTCTCTGGTCATAGGTTATCTTCTATAGTCACACCAGGGTTCTTTTCTTCTTTTGCTTTCCTTATTATTTCATCTCTCATCTTGTACACATACCTTGGTCGGTTATCACTGACTCCCATTTCCAATACAATGCATTTTTTAGTGTAATTCCATTTTCCACATTTGATTTCTCGTGTAGAGATTATCTAAATCTTTTTGCAAATCTTTGCAACATTTTACTCTTTGAATATATTTCGTAAGTTTTGCATCATCAGCAAATAAACTCATATAAGTACTCAGCCCTTCAGACATGCCATTTATGCATATCAAGAACATGAATGGAGCCAACACCGAACCCTGGGGCACTCCACTAGTTATTTTTTTCCACTGGGAAAACTTGTCTCATATTACGGTTCTCATTTGTCTTTCTATCAAATAATATTCCATCCATTTCAAATATTTCTAATGTACACCTCCATACATTTCAATTTCCATGATAATCTTCTACATGGCACTCTATCAAAAGCCTTCTTTAAATCCTGGTAAATACAGTCTACCCATTCTTCCCTTTCTTGAGCAATGCCTATCACTATACTACAGAAGCTCAACAAGTACACAACAAAAGAAACACCTCCTCTAAATCCAAATTGCTTAGACGTTATTACCACTTGCCCTTCAAGAAATTTTATCCATCTTATTCTAATGATATTTTCACATAGTTTGCAGACTATACTAGTTAAGCGAGTCTTCCCTGTCACCGCCTTTATAAATTGGAACTGTATTTGCCCATTTTCATTCAGTAAATAGTTCCCAACTTTCTATGGAACACCTTTAATATCATAGACAGGCGTAAAATCTGGTCTGCACATTCTTTCAAGATCCAGCCAGCTACTTCATCCAGTCCCATTGCCTTTCTCACATCTTTATCCTTCATCAGCTGAAGTATCTCATTTATCCCAACTGCTACTTTTTCCAAATTCAGGGATTGCATCTCTGTTACAGGATCTAGGAATTCCTCTACTTTATGATTCATTATGTTACACAATTCCTCTTCTTTTTCATATATTACATTACCATCCCTCAGTCTCACTATGCTGTTTTGCGTTCTCATTTAACTATGAACAAACATGTATAACAACTTGGTTTCTTTCTAGCTTGTATTAATGATATCCTTGTCGTATTTTCGTCCCCCCCCCCCTCTTATTACTTTTACATATTCATTTCTTACTTCTTTATATTCATTCCAAGCTTTTTCGGTATATCTTTTCCCTACACTATTCCATGCTTAATCCTAATTTCAAGTGTCTCCCTTCATCTCTTATTAAAACAATTTTTATTTTCTGTTTTCCGTTTTTGCAGCAACCTTAGGAACATGGTATCTGACTCCCTTCTCATATATTTTCGTAAAGATATATTTCTCCCGGATATTATCCAACCTCTCCATTCCCTCCAGTCCATATTTCCAAAATATTATCTTGAGGAGTGAAAATCCGTTCTCCCATTGTTATATCTACTTTGTCGATATGTTTTCCTCTTTCTCCCGTGTCCTCACCCAATACCTCCATCTCCATAACCAGGTGGTCACTCTTTCCAAAGGAGCAGTAATACTGTAATTTCTGTATATCACTCCAGTTTTTTTTTTTTTTTTTTTATCAGATCCAATTTTGATGGCATATCCTCTACCCTATTTCTTGTATTTTCTTTAACCATGTGTATTAACATACTTTCTGTTATCAGCTCCATCAGTCTATATCCCCAGGTTTCCACATTGGTCCCTGCATCAATTCCTTCCCAATCGACCTGTCGACAATTAAAATCACCCACTACAGCAATCTGTTTCTCCACTCAATCACCCTTAGCATATCTAGAGACTCACTCATTAACTGCTCATACTCATCCCTGTTCCATGCTCTGGTCCTCGGTGGCACGTACATCACCACTTTTTGCCATATTCTTTCACTATTTTTACTCCCAATATTTCCACTTTCGTATTTTCTAAATATATCCTTATTGCATTTACTATTTCATCACTCATAATCATCACTCCTTCTCCAAGTATTCCTTCTCTGTCTTTCCTTCACACATAATCTTTCCAACCAAACAAACTTGCATCGAATTCACTCTCAAATTATGTTGCAATTAGACATACCACTTCTGGCTTCTTTTCCCTAATCCAGTCACCAAGCTCTAGTTTCTTCGCTATCAATCCATCCACATTTGTATCAATTACCTATATCATATGAGCCTGAGTCTTCTTAATCACTTCCTTATATGCTCTAACTTTACCTAGGCCTACCAAACTATTTTGTACTTTCCTCTTCAGTCCTTCTTTATGTACCATCCCCTTTGTTTTCTTCACTTCTAGTTCCACACATACCACTTCCTTACTTTCATATCCATCACCCTTCAAGAAAAATATTCTTACGTTCATCCTCTGTCTTCCTGTCATTTAATTTTTTGCCTCTACTTGTTCCTTCAAGGGTTTTAATTCTTCTCTTTCTTCTTCATTCAAATCTTTTCTTATAATATTTTCCAACCCTGCCTCTTTACTTAGTTTCCAGGTCGCTTTAAGTATGTCATTTACTGCACTTTCTGATGACAGCTTAATTCTCATTGGTCTTGCTTCTCCCTTTGGCCCTATCGTCCTAACTTCCTCAATTTCTTTTTCCTACATGCGTTCTTGTGTATCAATATTGCCCATTATTTTCTCACTTGATACTAGTCTCTCAAGTCTCCTTCTCCCTGTCTTCAAAATTACTACACGTCTGTTCCATTCTACAGTTTCTCTCACTATTCTCTTTTTATTCTTCACTACGTGTGTGTGTGTGTGTGTGTGTGTGTGTGTGTGTGTGTGTGTGTGTGTCTGTGTGTGTGTGTGTGTGTGTCTCCTCTACTGCCTTTTATTCTTTTCAAGGTAGAAGCTGGGAGTAGTAAAGATGGTAGGTTTTAATGATGATGGTGATGATGATGTAGTGGTGATATATAGTAGTAGGCAATGTTTGTAATAGTAGCATTTGGTATTGATAGTGTTAGTAGACAGTGTTTGTAATTTTGGCAGTTGGTAGTGATAGTAGTGGTAGGCAGTGTATGTAACAGTGGTATTTGCTGGTCATAATTGTCGTAAGCAGTGTTTGTAATGGTGGGGACTTGTGGCGATAATTGAGGGAGGAAGCAGAAAATTCAATAGTAACAGAAAGATAGATAGATAAATAGATAGATAGATAGATAGATAGAGACAGATAATAATATAATGATCCGATTTTTCTGTGTTTGTTGATTGGTTGGTTCGTTACTGTAACAGCAGAAACCGGCGCATGTAGTACAATTTTTATTCGAACAAGGTGTCGTTAAAATGCTCTAACTTGAAGAATAAAACGTTTTCCAGTCCAGCTGGGCCACTTGTGCCCGAGTTATGGATCATTTCTGACTGAAGAAAGAAAGTGACGATATCGAGCAGAGGCCGCCGAAGGCGGGCTTTAAGCGAGTAGATATAGGAAGAGAAAGCGCTTTATCTATCTGTTAAATTAGATAAGTAGATATAGATATAGATCAATCTGTCAATATACACATATAGATAGACAGATAGATGTAGTTGAATGTATGTATATTTCAGATGAAACAGGTTAACCATTTATGACTGGTTTAGCAGATGTACTTAAGAAAAAACTGATAATTCAAGAAGAGTTCATGTTTCCTGGAATATCACTCGATTTTCTCCAGCGAAGGAAACACAAGGTGTTCTTGTAGTGCCCGGATCAACTGCAAGAAAGGGACGAGTTTGGGCGCTCACATTTTTTGACATGGATTTCTCAGCAGGGTTATGACCTCGCCACGCGTATAATTGCTTTTTTCAGGCATGGATGGTTATGTCTCTTGAGTATTCACAGGAGCATTTACAGGACTGTCATGGGCTGCTGTCTGGGGGAAAAAATCGTCCATGATATCGTCATAGTCGTAACTGACGACTTGTTTTTGTTCCTCGCATGCCATATAGATTTCGTTGCACACTCGGAAGACATGCTCGATACTAGGTCGATTTTTTGCTTTGTCATTCATGCACGCTTGAGCTAACTAGATTAGGCTGAGGCAGGAGCTGTCGGTGTAGCGGAGGACTGCTTCCATCACCCGCCCCACCTGGTACACCTGTGAGGCCGGAGACACGACTTGACCCTCGTAGAGCTCAGGGGCATAAGTTTTCTACTTCTTGTTTGGCCTCAAATTAAGCTTTTGCCCAAAGTTCCGCATAAGCCCAAGGTCTATTACGGTGACGCATGGTAACTAGGACTTGCCCACGAACTGAATGACAATATTATCACACTTTAGATCACAGTGGCATAACCCGACTTCAGTAAGCCTTCTTGTGATTTGCACAAACTGGGTGATAATGGTAATCATATTTTTGTTATCCACCATTTTTGCTTTTAGAAGATCATTAAGGGGTTTGCCAGCATATATGGTAACAATGGCTGGCTGTGGCAGAAGACACACACCTACAACTCTTACCACTCCAGGAATACATTCAGCACGGACCATTTGTTTTACCTCTGCCAGCATACCGCACCAGGCCAGCTCAATGGGTTCGGCTTTCATAACCTTCACACAAAAGGCGGGTTCCTTGTAGTTTTGGAAGAAGTAACAGGAGCCATATGTTCCTTCACCCAAGAAATTTCCGATCTTTTAGGCTTTAGTCACGAAAGAACTCGATAGAAAGCGCACTTTCCATGTCTACAGGGTCTTGGTCATATTCTCATGCAGGTGGCATAGGGCCTCCGGCAATGCTTTCCTCTCTTTCCCCATTGTGACTCCTTTTATGAAAATGCTTTGGGGGAAGAAATCATCTTCAAAACATGACTCTCGTGACGATCCCATTATATCATCATAGTTGTTAATGGGCATGGATAGCTGTGCTTCAGTAACATTCCCACTAGTATTTACAGAACTTTTCTACGGTGCTGTTCGGAGGGGGAAGAAGTCGTCCATGATATCGCTGTAGTCTTAAATGGGCATGAGTGTCTATGATTCGGCAAAATTTCTAGGTGCATTTATTGGATTGTCCTGGGGTGCTGTCGGGGGTAGGAAGTTCTCTTGCCGGTTATCGCCTGCACAAACCGAAATATCCATCGGTTCTCCTTGCACAGGATTTTGCAGGTGTTCCGGTCGAGGGGAGCCAGAGTCATAAGAGTGTCCCTCATCCTGGAATCCCCGAAATACGTCCTAAATGTCATTAAACATTTCATGAATAGGTCCATCGTGTGCTTCTTCAGGCACTGGTGCCTCATCATTCCAAATGGACACATCTGCCACTGCAGGCGATGTGCCCTCATTTGTGACAATGGGCACATCTGCCACTGCAGGCAATGTGGCCTCATTTGTGACAATGGGCACATCTGCCACTGCAGGCGATTCGGCCTCATTTGTGACAATGGGCACATCTGCCACTGCAGGCGATTCGTCCTCATTTGTGACAATGGGCACATCTGCCACTGCGGGCGATGCAGCCTCATTTGTGACAAAGGGCACATCTGCCACTGCAGGTGATTCGGCCTCATTTGTGACAGTGGGCACATCTGCCACTGCAGGCGATGCAGCCTCATTTGTGACAATGGGCACATCTGCCACTGCAGGTGATGCGGCCTCATTTGTGACAATGGGCACATCTGCCACTGCAGGCGATGCGGCCTCATTTGTGACAAAGGGCACATCTGCCACTGCAGGCGATGCGGCCTCATTTGTAACAATGGGCACATCTGCCACTGCAGGCGATGCGGCCTCATTTGTGACAAAGGGCACATCTGCCACTGCAGACAATGCTGCCCTATTAGTCAAAATGGGCACAGCTGCCGCTTCAGGTAATGCCGTCTCATCAGTCCCAATAAGCACATTTGCTCTTTCAGGGGATACCACGTCTGGTACTTTAGCTATGGCTCTCGAGTACTGACCAGCATATAATCGAATATGGGTGACATTACTCGGCAAGGTGACTTCAGTCTTTGAAATGGTTTTTTTGCCACGCTTAAGCTTAAATTTAAGCGTATTACTGTAACGGCATGACATCGATATGGTCCGAGGATTTTTGTACTAATACAGGATAATTTCTTTTTCTTCATACACCCATTTACCAGCATTTTGGTCCCCCACCTATATCCTATCCAAAACCTCATTACTCCGTAAGCAGGAGCACCATCGCCACCGGCTCCTGGATAACACCACTTCAAGATACTCCGGCAAAGGGTCTCCTGGTTTTAAGGATACCCCCGAGATTTCTACAATTTGAATATTGCTGTCGTCCATTGTGTTCCTTTCTCGTTGTTGTTTTTTTTTTTTTTTCGTCTTGTTTTAGTTCAACAATTTTCGGTCACGTGCAGTTTAATGATATGGATGAAGGCTGTGAATTTGTTAGCGCTTCTTCCCATCTGACGAAACTACAAGGATTCGTGACCTGGGATGGAAAGAAGCTGCCACATCATTATTTTTTTATAGTGAACCTCATTTTGATTTTTTTTTTTTTTTTTTTTTACGTGTTCAGTCAGATACAATTTATTTTTATGTCTATACTTATAACATAACTGGTTAGGTGTCAGTGAACTAGGGACAGTAATGGTGGGTGTCACTGGGAGGTAGATATTGTTATGAGTAGGGTTGTGATTAGCGATGTAGTGATAATAATAATACTGTAGTTTTGTTTTGGTTTTTGCCATAGTGCCAGTAATTGTGACTGCGGAGGCTTTGGTATTTGTTAGTGGTGATTACTACACTGTTTATGGTTGGTTATGATAACTGTTGTGGTACTGGTTGTGATAGTAGTGATTACTATATTGCTTACTGTAGTGGTGGTTATGATAATGTTTGTGGTACTGGTTGTGATAGTATTGATTACCATATTGCTTACTGTAGTGGTGGTTATGATACTGTTTGTAGTACTGGTTGTGATAGTATTGATTACCATATTGCTTACTGTAGTGGTGGTTATGATACTGGTTGTTGTATTGCTTGTGACAGCAGTGTTTACTATATTACTTATGGTAGTGGTAGTTTTGATAATGGTTGTGATCAATTACTACATTATTTATGGTAGTGGTGGTTATCATAATAATAAGGTAATGGTATTGGTAGTGATGGTGGTCGTTGTCATTAGTAATTGCAATAACGGTGGCTGTATTTCTTGTGCTGATTGTAATGACTGTGATAGTGATTATAAGCAAGATAGTTATGATAGTGATTGTTGGGGTAGGAGCGATAGTGGTTGTTAGGGTGGTAGCTATCATAGTGGTGCTTATGATAGTAGTGGTCGTAAGTAGAAGTTGTGAAAGTGGTTGTGACTGTAGTCTTTGTATGTGGTAGTTGTGATAATGATTTTCGTTTTGAAAATGGTGACTTTGATAATGGGGTTGTGATACTGGTGGTTGTAATTGTGGTAAAAATGAGAGTGGGGTTATGATAGTATTGGTTCCTATACTAGTAGTTCAGATTGTGGTTGTGGGTGGTGGGTTTGTTAGTGGTGGTGTGACAGTGGTGGTTGTGGTGGAGTGCATGTGGGATTGTCATGGTACTCGTTGAGGTGATGGTTGTGATTGGTGTTTGCCATAGTAGTGGTTGTGACTAGTGATTGTGATAGTCTTCCTATAAGAGTGCCTGTAAGTGTTAGTTGTGAAAGTGGTGGTTGTGGTAATGGTGGTTGTGATATTGGTTGTGATAATGGTGGTTGTGGTATGGGTTTTGGTAGTGCTTATTGTGATACTGGTTGTGATAGTAGTGGTTGTGATATTGGTTGTCGTAGTGGTGGTTGTTATATTGGTGTCAGTAGTGGTGGTTGTGATACTGGTTGTGATAGTAGTGGTTCTGGAACTGGTTATGGTTGTGGTGGCTGCGATATTGGTTGTGGTAGTGGTGATTGTAATATTAGTTGTGATAGTAGTGGTTGTGATATTGGTTGGGTAGTGGTGGTGGTGGTATTGGGTGGATAGTGATTGGTGTATTGGTTCAGTAGTGACGACTGTGGTATAGGTTGTGGTAGTGGTGGTTATGGCACTGGTTGTAGTAGAGAAGATTGTGGTACTGGATGTGATTGTGGAAGTTGTTGTTGTGGTAGTTGTAGTACTGGTTGTGGTAGTGGTGGTTGTGGTATTGGTTGGGTAGTGGTAGTTGTGGAATTGGTTGTAGTGGTGATGGTTCTAGTATTGGTTAGGGTAGTGGTGGTTGTGATAGTGATAGTGATGGTTGTGGTAGTGGTTGTGGTAATGGTGGTTGTGTTAGTGGTCGTTGTGGTAGTGGTTGTGGTACTCGTTGTGTTAGTGATGGTTGTAATATTCTTTGGACAATGGTGGTTGTGGTATTGGTTGTAAGTAGGGGTGGTTGTGGTATTGGTTGTGTTAGAGGTGGTTGTGGTACTCGTATTGGTTGGACAGGGGTGAGTGTGGTATTCGTTGTGGTAGGGGTGGTTGTGGTATTGACTGTGTTAGTGGTGGTTGTGGTATTGGTTGGATAGGGGTGGTTGTGGTATTGGTTGTGGTAGGGGTAGTTGTGGTATTGGTTGTGTTAGTGGTGGTTGTGGTATTGGTTGTGTTAGTGGTGGTTGTAATATTGGTTGGACAGTGGTAGTTGTGGTATTGGTTGTGGTAGGGGTGGTTGTTGTATTGGTTGGGTAGTGGTGGTTGTGGTATTGGTTGTGGTATTGGTTGTGTGTGTGTGTGTGTGTTTACCTACTTGAAGTATACAGGAATTGAGCTAAACTAATGTTGTCCTGTCTCCATATCTGCATTTATCTAGTCTAGTTTTAACACATCAGTGCTTTTTGCCTGCACCACCTCTTTTTCAAAGTCTTTCCAAGTACCTATGCTTTGATTCTGTGTAATTTCCTAATTGTATTGTACAGAGTTTAAGCTAAGCTTGTGTTGTCCCGTCATTTTCTACAATTATTTATTATCTAGTCTAGAGTTAAACACATGGATAATCTGTGCTCGCACCACCTGTCTCTCTAAATTATTCCAGTTGTCCTTAGTTCTGCGTGGAAAACTAAATTTCTTTATATCGCTGATGCATCAACTCTTCTACAGCCTGAATTCATGTCCTCTTGTTCTTCCTTCATCTTTTACAAGGAGGTCCTCTTTCTCAACACGTTCTATTCCTCTTACGTCTCTAAACATTGCAATCAATTTTCGTATCTCTTTTCCCTCTCTATCAAAGTTGGCAATTTCATTTCAGCTGTTCTAATCTTTCTTCATAAGAAAATTCCCTCAAGCTTGGTGTCAATTTTGTGGCTATCCTTCGTATTCTTCATAGTTCACTGGTATGCCTTTTCAAGTGTGGTGACCAAATCACTGCTGCATATTCCGGTTTCGGTCGTGTCATGGTCACTATTAACACGCTCAGTATCTCTGTATCCATATAATTAAGTGCTACTCTCATGTTGGTCTGTAGCCCGTAAGTTCCTCCAGTATTCGTATGTTTCTCTGGTCATAGGTTATCTTCTATAGTCACACCAGGGTTCTTTTCTTCTTTTGCTTTCCTTATTATTTCATCTCTCATCTTGTACACATACCTTGGTCGGTTATCACTGACTCCCATTTCCAATACAATGCATTTTTTAGTGTTGAATTCCATTTTCCACATTTGATTTCTCGTGTAGAGATTATCTAAATCTTTTTGCAAATCTTTGCAACATTTTACTCTTTGAATATATTTCGTAAGTTTTGCATCATCAGCAAATAAACTCATATAAGTACTCAGCCCTTCAGACATGCCATTTATGCATATCAAGAACATGAATGGAGCCAACACCGAACCCTGGGGCACTCCACTAGTTATTTTTTTCCACTGGGAAAACTTGTCTCATATTACGGTTCTCATTTGTCTTTCTATCAAATAATATTCCATCCATTTCAAATATTTCTAATGTACACCTCCATACATTTCAATTTCCATGATAATCTTCTACATGGCACTCTATCAAAAGCCTTCTTTAAATCCTGGTAAATACAGTCTACCCATTCTTCCCTTTCTTGAGCAATGCCTATCACTATACTACAGAAGCTCAACAAGTACACAACAAAAGAAACACCTCCTCTAAATCCAAATTGCTTAGACGTTATTACCACTTGCCCTTCAAGAAATTTTATCCATCTTATTCTAATGACATTTTCACATAGTTTGCAGACTATACTAGTTAAGCGAGTCTTCCCTGTCACCGCCTTTATAAATTGGAACTGTATTTGCCCATTTTCATTCAGTAAATAGTTCCCAACTTTCTATGGAACACCTTTAATATCATAGACAGGCGTAAAATCTGGTCTGCACATTCTTTCAAGATCCAGCCAGCTACTTCATCCAGTCCCATTGCCTTTCTCACATCTTTATCCTTCATCAGCTGAAGTATCTCATTTATCCCAACTACTACTTTTTCCAAATTCAGGGATTGCATCTCTGTTACAGGATCTAGGAATTCCTTTACTTTATGATTCATTATGTTACACAATTCCTCTTCTTTTTCATATATTACATCACCATCCCTCAGTCTCACTATGCTGTTTTGCGTTCTCATTTAACTATGAACAAACATGTATAACAACTTGGTTTCTTTCTAGCTTGTATTAATGATATCCTTGTCGTATTTTCGTCCCCCCCCCCTCTTATTACTTTTACATATTCATTTCTTACTTCTTTATATTCATTCCAAGCTTTTTCGGTATATCTTTTCCCTACACTATTCCATGCTTAATCCTAATTTCAAGTGTCTCCCTTCATCTCTTATTAAAACAATTTTTTTTTTCTGTTTTCCGTTTTTGCAGCAACCTTAGGAACATGGTAGCTGACTCCCTTCTCATATATTTTCGTAAAGATATATTTCTCCCGGATATTGTCCAACCTCTCCATTCCCTCCAGTCCATATTTCCAAAATATTATCTTGAGGAGTGAAAATCCGTTCTCCCATTGTTATATCTACTTTGTCGATATGTTTTCCTCTTTCTCCCGTGTCCTCACCCAATACCTCCATCTCCATAACCAGGTGGTCACTCTTTCCAAAGGAGCAGTAATACTGTAATTTCTGTATATCACTCCAGTTTTTTTTTTTTTTTTTTTTATCAGATCCAATTTTGATGGCATATCCTCTACCCTATTTCTTGTATTTTCTTTAACCATCTGTATTAACATACTTTCTGTTATCAGCTCCATCAGTCTATATCCCCAGGTTTCCACATTGGTCCCTGCATCAATTCCTTCCCAATCGACCTGTCGACAATTAAAATCACCCACTACAGCAATCTGTTTCTCCACTCAATCACCCTTAGCATATCTAGAGACTCACTCATTAACTGCTCATACTCATCCCTGTTCCATGCTCTGGTCCTCGGTGGCACGTACATCACCACTTTTTGCCATATTCTTTCACTATTTTTACTCCCAATATTTCCACTTTCGTATTTTCTAAATATATCCTTATTGCATTTACTATTTCATCACTCATAATCATCACTCCTTCTCCAAGTATTCCTTCTCTGTCTTTCCTTCACACATAATCTTTCCAACCAAACAAACTTGCATCGAATTCACTCTCAAATTATGTTGCAATTAGACATACCACTTCTGGCTTCTTTTCCCTAATCCAGTCACCAAGCTCTAGTTTCTTCGCTATCAATCCATCCACATTTGTATCAATTACCTATATCATATGAGCCTGAGTCTTCTTAATCACTTCCTTATATGCTCTAACTTTACCTAGGCCTACCAAACTATTTTGTACTTTCCTCTTCAGTCCTTCTTTATGTACCATCCCCTTTGTTTTCTTCACTTCTAGTTCCACACATACCACTTCCTTACTTTCATATCCATCACCCTTCAAGAAAAATATTCTTACGTTCATCCTCTGTCTTCCTGTCATTTAATTTTTTGCCTCTACTTGTTCCTTCAAGGGTTTTAATTCTTCTCTTTCTTCTTCATTCAAATCTTTTCTTATAATATTTTCCAACCCTGCCTCTTTACTTAGTTTCCAGGTCGCTTTAAGTATGTCATTTACTGCACTTTCTGATGACAGCTTAATTCTCATTGGTCTTGCTTCTCCCTTTGGCCCTATCGTCCTAACTTCCTCAATTTCTTTTTCCTACATGCGTTCTTGTGTATCAATATTGCCCATTATTTTCTCACTTGATACTAGTCTCTCAAGTCTCCTTCTCCCTGTCTTCAAAATTACTACACGTCTGTTCCATTCTACAGTTTCTCTCACTATTCTCTTTTTATTCTTCACTACGTGTGTGTGTGTGTGTGTGTGTGTGTGTGTGTGTGTGTGTGTGTGTGTGTGTGTGTGTGTCTGTGTGTGTGTGTGTGTGTGTGTCTCCTCTACTGCCTTTTATTCTTTTAAAGGTAGAAGCTGGGATTAGTAAAGATGGTAGGTTTTGATGATGGTGGTGATGATGATGTAGTGGTGATAAATAGTAGTAGGCAATGTTTGTAATAGTAGCATTTGGTATTGATAGTGTTAGTAGACAGTGTTTGTAATTTTGGCAGTTGGTAGTGATAGTAGTGGTAGGCAGTGTATGTAACAGTGGTATTTGCTGGTCATAATTGTCGTAAGCAGTGTTTGTAATGGTGGGGACTTGTGGCGATAATTGAGGGAGGAAGCAGAAAATTCAATAGTAACAGAAAGATAGATAGATAAATAGATAGATAGATAGATAGATAGAGACAGATAATAATATAATGATCCGATTTTTCTGTGTTTGTTGATTGGTTGGTTCGTTACTGTAACAGCAGAAACCGGCGCATGTAGTACAATTTTTATTCGAACAAGGTGTCGTTAAAATGCTCTAACTTGAAGAATAAAACGTTTTCCAGTCCAGCTGGGCCACTTGTGCCCGAGTTATGGATCATTTCTGACTGAAGAAAGAAAGTGACGATATCGAGCAGAGGCCGCCGAAGGCGGGCTTTAAGCGAGTAGATATAGGAAGAGAAAGCGCTTTATCTATCTGTTAAATTAGATAAGTAGATATAGATATAGATCAATCTGTCAATATACACATATAGATAGACAGATAGATGTAGTTGAATGTATGTATATTTCAGATGAAACAGGTTAACCATTTATGACTGGTTTAGCAGAAGTACTTAAGAAAAAACTGATAATTCAAGAAGAGTTCATGTTTCCTGGAATATCACTCGATTTTCTCCAGCGAAGGAAACACAAGGTGTTCTTGTAGTGCCCGGATCAACTGCAAGAAAGGGACGAGTTTGGGCGCTCACATTTTTTGACATGGATTTCTCAGCAGGGTTATGACCTCGCCACGCGTATAATTGCTTTTTTCAGGCATGGATGGTTATGTCTCTTGAGTATTCACAGGAGCATTTACAGGACTGTCATGGGCTGCTGTCTGGGGGAAAAAATCGTCCATGATATCGTCATAGTCGTAACTGACGACTTGTTTTTGTTCCTCGCATGCCATATAGATTTCGTTGCACACTCGGAAGACATGCTCGATACTAGGTCGATTTTTTGCTTTGTCATTCATGCACGCTTGAGCTAACTAGATTAGGCTGAGGCAGGAGCTGTCAGTGTAGCGGAGGACTGCTTCCATCACCCGCCCCACCTGGTACACCTGTGAGGCCGGAGACACGACTTGACCCTCGTAGAGCTCAGGGGCATAAGTTTTCTACTTCTTGTTTGGCCTCAAATTAAGCTTTTGCCCAAAGTTCCGCATAAGCCCAAGGTCTATTACGGTGACGCATGGTAACTAGGACTTGCCCACGAACTGAATGACAATATTATCACACTTTAGATCACAGTGGCATAACCCGACTTCAGTAAGCCTTCTTGTGATTTGCACAAACTGGGTGATAATGGTAATCATATTTTTGTTATCCACCATTTTTGCTTTTAGAAGATCATTAAGGGGTTTGCCAGCATATATGGTAACAATGGCTGGCTCTGGCAGAAGACACACACCTACAACTCTTACCACTCCAGGAACACATTCAGCACGGACCATTTGTTTTACCTCTGCCAGCATACCGCACCAGGCCAGCTCAATGGGTTCGGCTTTCATAACCTTCACACAAAAGGCGGGTTCCTTGTAGTTTTGGAAGAAGTAACAGGAGCCATATGTTCCTTCACCCAAGAAATTTCCGATCTTTTAGGCTTTAGTCACGAAAGAACTCGATAGAAAGCGCACTTTCCATGTCTACAGGGTCTTGGTCATATTCTCATGCAGGTGGCATAGGGCCTCCGGCAATGCTTTCCTCTCTTTCCCCATTGTGACTCCTTTTATGAAAATGCTTTGGGGGAAGAAATCATCTTCAAAACATGACTCTGGTGACGATCCCATTATATCATCATAGTTGTTAATGGGCATGGATAGCTGTGCTTCAGTAACATTCCCACTAGTATTTACAGAACTTTTCTACGGTGCTGTTCGGAGGGGGAAGAAGTCGTCCATGATATCGCTGTAGTCTTAAATGGGCATGAGTGTCTATGATTCGGCAAAATTTCTAGGTGCATTTATCGGATTGTCCTGGGGTGCTGTCGGGGGTAGGAAGTTCTCTTGCCGGTTATCGCCTGCACAAACCGAAATATCCATCGGTTCTCCTTGCACAGGATTTTGCAGGTGTTCCGGTCGAGGGGAGCCAGAGTCATAAGAGTGTCCCTCATCCTGGAATCCCCGAAATACGTCCTAAATGTCATTAAACATTTCATGAATAGGTCCATCGTGTGCTTCTTCAGGCACTGGTGCCTCATCATTCCAAATGGACACATCTGCCACTGCAGGCGATGTGGCCTCATTTGTGACAATGGGCACATCTGCCACTGCAGGCAATGTGGCCTCATTTGTGACAATGGGCACATCTGCCACTGCAGGCGATTCGGCCTCATTTGTGACAATGGGCACATCTGCCACTGCAGGCGATTCGTCCTCATTTGTGACAATGGGCACATCTGCCACTGCGGGCGATGCAGCCTCATTTGTGACAAAGGGCACATCTGCCACTGCAGGTGATTCGGCCTCATTTATGACAGTGGGCACATCTGCCACTGCAGGCGATGCACCCTCATTTGTGACAATGGGCACATCTGCCACTGCAGGTGATGCGACCTCCTTTGTGACAATGGGCACATCTGCCACTGCAGGCGATGCGGCCTCATTTGTGACAAAGGGCACATCTGCCACTGCAGGCGATGCGGCCTCATTTGTAACAATGGGCACATCTGCCACTGCAGGCGATGCGGCCTCATTTGTGACAAAGGGCACATCTGCCACTGCAGACAATGCTGCCCTATTAGTCAAAATGGGCACAGCTGCCGCTTCAGGTAATGCCGTCTCATCAGTCCCAATAAGCACATTTGCTCTTTCAGGGGATACCACGTCTGGTACTTTAGCTATGGCTCTCGAGTACTGACCAGCATATAATCGAATATGGGTGACATTACTCGGCAAGGTGACTTCAGTCTTTGAAATGGTTTTTTTGCCACGCTTAAGCTTAAATTTAAGCGTATTACTGTAACGGCATGACATCGATATGGTCCGAGGATTTTTGTACTAATACAGGATAATTTCTTTTTCTTCATACACCCATTTACCAGCATTTTGGTCCCCCACCTATATCCTATCCAAAACCTCATTACTCCGTAAGCAGGAGCACCATCGCCACCGGCTCCTGGATAACACCACTTCAAGATACTCCGGCAAAGGGTCTCCTGGTTTTAAGGATACCCCCGAGATTTCTACAATTTGAATATTGCTGTCGCCCATTGTGTTCCTTTCTCGTTGTTGTTGTTTTTTTTTTTCGTCTTGTTTTAGTTCAACAATTTTCGGTCACGTGCAGTTTAATGATATGGATGAAGGCTGTGAATTTGTTAGCGCTTCTTCCCATCTGACGAAACTACAAGGATTCGTGACCTGGGATGGAAAGAAGCTGCCACATCATTATTTTTTTATAGTGAACCTCATTTTTTTTTTTTTTTTTTTTTTTTTACGTGTTCAGTCAGATACAATTTATTTTTATGTCTATACTTATAACATAACTGGTTAGGTGTCATCGAACTAGGGACAGTAATGGTGGGTGTCACTGGGAGGTAGATATTGTTATGAGTAGGGTTGTGATTAGCGAGGTAGTGATAATAATAATACTGTAGTTTTGTTTTGCTTTTTGCCATAGTGCCAGTAATTGTGACTGTGGAGGCTTTGGTATTTGTTGTGATAGTGGTGATTACTACACTGTTTATGGTTGGTTATGATAACTGTTGTGGTACTGGTTGTGATAGTAGTGATTACTATATTGCTTACTGTAGTGGTGGTTATGATAATGTTTGTGGTACTGGTTGTTATACTATTGATTACCATATTGCTTACCGTAGTGGTGGTTATGATACTGGTTGTTGTATTGGTTGTGACAGCAGTGATTATTATATTACTCATGGTAGTGGTAGTTTTGATAATGGTTGTGGTAATGGATGTGATCAATTACTACATTGTTTATGGTAGTGGTGGTTATCGTAATAATAAGGTAATGGTATTGGTTGTGATGGTGGTCGTTGTCATTAGTAATTGCAATAACGGTGGCTGTATTTCTTGTGCTGATAGTAATGACTGTGATAGTGATTATAAGCAAGATAGTTATGATAGTGATTGTTGGGGTAGGAGCGATAGTGGTTGTTAGGGTGGTAGCTATCATAGAGGTGCTTATGATAGTGGTGATTGTAAGTAGAAGTTGTGAAAGTGGTTGTGACTGTAGTCTTTGTATGTGGTAGTTGTGATAATGATTTTGGTTTTGAAAATGGTGACTTTGATAATGGGGTTGTGATACTGGTGGTTGTAACTGTGGTAAAAATGAGAGTGGGGTTATGATAGTATTAGTTCCTATACCAGTAGTTCAGATTGTGGTTGTGAGTGGTGGGTTTGTTAGTGGTGGTGTGACAGTGGTGGTTGTGGTGGAGTGCATGTGGGATTGTCATGGTACTCGTTGAGGTGATGGTTGTGATTGGTGTTTGCCATAGTAGTGGTTGTGACTAGTGATTGTGATAGTCTTCCTATAAGAGTGCCTGTAAGTGTTAGTTGTGAAAGTGGTGGTTGTGGTAATGGTGGTTGTGATATTGGTTGTGATAGTGGTGGTTGTGGTATTGGTTGTGGTAGTGCTTATTGTGATACTGGTTGTGATAGTAGTGGTTGTGATATTGGTTGTGGTAGTGGTGGTTGTTATATTGGTGTCAGTAGTGGTGGTTGTGATACTGGTTGTGATAGTAGTGGTTCTGGAACTGTTTGTGGTTGTGGTGGCTGCGATATTGGTTGTGGTAGTGGTGGTTGTGACATTAGTTGTGATAGTAGTGGTTGTGATATTGGTTGGGTAGTGGTGGTGGTGGTATTGGGTGGATAGTGATTGGTGTATTGGTTCAGTAGTGATGACTGTGGTATAGGTTGTGGTAGTGGTGGTTATGGCACTGGTTGTAGTAGAGAAGATTGTGGTACTGGATGTGATTGTAGAAGTTGTGGTTGTGGTAGCTGTAGTACTGGTTGTGGTAGTGGTGGTTGTGGTATTGGTTGGGTAGTGGTAGTTGTGGAATTGGTTGTAGTGGTGATGGTTCTAGTATTGGTTAGGGTAGTGGTGGTTGTGATAGTGATAGTGATGGTTGTGGTAGTGGTTGTGGTAATGGTGGTTGTGTTAGTGGTCGTTGTGGTAGTGGTTGTGGTACTCGTTGTGTTAGTGGAGGTTGTAATATTGGTTGGACAATGGTGGTTGTGGTATTGGTTGTAAGTAATGGTGGTTGTGGTATTGGTTGTGTTAGTGGTGGTTGTGGTATTGGTTGGACAGGGGTGGTTGTTGTATTGGTTGTGGTAGGGGTGGTTGTGGTATTGATTGTGTTAGTGGTGGTTGTGGTATTGGTTGGATAGGGGTGGTTGTGGTATTGGTTGGATAGGGGTGGTTGTGGTATTGGTTGTGGTAGGGGTAGTTGTGGTATTGGTTGTGTTAGTGGTGGTTGTGGTATTGGTTGTGTTAGTGGTGGTTGTAATATTGGTTGGACAGTGGTAGTTGTGGTATTGGTTGTGGTAGGGGTGGTTGTTGTATTGGTTGGGTAGTGGTGGTTGTGGTAGGGGTGGTTGTGGTTTTGGTTGTGGTAGGGGTGGTCGTGGTATTGCTTAGGCAGTGGTGGTTGTGGTATTGGTTGGGTAGTGGTGGTTGTGGTATTGGTTGCGGTAGGGGTGGTTGTGGTATTGGTTGGGCAGTGGTGGTTGTGGTAGGGGTGGTTGTGGTACTGGCTTTTTTTTTGTGATGTTTGTGGTAGTGGTGGTTGTGATACTTGTTGGGCAGTGGTGGTTGTGGTACTGGTTGTGGTAGAGGTGGTTGTGGTATTGGTTGTGGTATTAGTTGGGTAGTGGTGATTGTGGTATTGGTCGGGCAGTGGTGGTTGTGATACTTTTTGTGGTAGTGGTGTTTGTGGTATTAGTTGTGGTAGTGGTGGCTGTTGTATTGGTTGGTCAGTGGTGGTTGTAGTACTGGTTTTGGTAGTGGTGTTTGTGGTATTAGTTGTGGTAGTGGTGGCTGTAGTATTGGTTGGTCAGTGGTGGTTGTAGTACTGGTTTTGGTAGTGGTGGTTGTGGTATTGCTTATGGTAGTGGTGGTTGTGGTATTGGTTGTGGTAGTGGTGGTTGTGGTATTGGCTGGTTAGTGTTGATTGTGATGGTGGTTGTAATAGTGGCGGTTGGGACTGGTGATTGATGAATAAACGAATGAAAGAAGTAAAAGAGTGAGTGGATGGATGAATGAATGGAGTGAAGGAAGGATAGGGTAATGGCCACACAGGAACCCCACATCAAGTGATATTAGTGAGTGGGAATCCCAGTGCAGCACCAAGGCAGGTAGGCAGAAGATCAGGCAGGTAGGCAAGAGGGCATTCAGGTAGGCAGGAGAGCATGCAGGTAGGCAGGAAGACATGCAGGTAAGCAGGAGAGCATGCAGGTAGGCAGGAGAGCATGAAGGTAGGCATGAGGGCATGCAGGTAGGCACAGTGCAGTCAGGTAGGCAGGAGAGCATGCAGGTAGGCACAGTGCAGTCAGGTAGGCAGAAGAGCATGCAGGTAGGAAGGAGGGCAGACAGGTAGGCAAGAAGGCAGATAAGTAGGTAGGAGGGCAGGTAGGAAGGCAGGAACGTGGAGAGGGAGGGAGGTAGGTAGCAGGAAGGCAGGCAGGAAGACAGAGAGGAAAAAAGGTATGTGGGAGGGCAGGCAGCAAGGTGGTAAAGTAGGCAGGATGGCAGGAAGGTAGGTATGAAGACGGGCAGGTAGGTAGGAGGGCAGAAAGAAGGGCAGGCAGGTACACAGAAGGGCAGCAGGTAGACAGGAAAGTAGGCAAGTAGGCCGGAAGGCAAGCAGGTATGCAGGAAGACAGGAATGTAGGCAGGAAGGCAGGCAGGTATGTAGGAAGGCAGGTAGGTAGGCAGAAAGGCAGGCAGATAGGTAGGACGGCAGGCAGGAAGGCAGGCACGAAGATGGGTGTGGGATATATTTTCCCCCAGAGCAGTTGCACTCTCTATTTTTATCATAGTTATCCCTGGTTAAAGGCAGAGGAAAAATTGAGACCGTTGTTAATTGTTCAAGCGGTTTTAATAACCCAGAAATTTCGTTCTCTTTAAACATTCTTGTTATTGATAAATTAAATGCTACTGCATTTAACCCCCGTGGACAACTATACTTTGTAAATACATGTCATTATGTGGTATTTTCCACTGACCTAAACTGCGTCTGCGCGTTAGGTGACGTGGCAAGCAGGGAAAGATTCTCCAGTTAAGGCAAATGTGGAATTAAGATATTTACACAGTTAAAGGGAATATTTGGTCTAACTTTAGTTTAAGTGAAACTAAGATTACATTGTTAGATTTGCCCTGTACATATCATGATGTAATCTAACTGTATTTAGTACTGTAAATAATTAAAAGTTGGCAACCTACCATTCTATGAGGGAGGTAGAGATTGCCGCGTTCACTCACTCTGCTCCTAGGTCTCGTGGAGTTAACACTCTCTGCTCCCAGACATTGTGGAGTGAACACACTCTGTTCCTAGTCACTCTCAAGCTAGCACGGTTGTATATACACACCATAAGGACGCTTGCTTGCGCAAGCAACTACACTAAGCAGCCTCATCGTCATCGGTTAACGATCACTCCCTCTTCACTAGCTAAGTAACCTTTACGAATTGGCCAATTCAAGGGGGGATTAGCTATGAGATAGAAGAGAAATAGTTATTGTAGGTGAGTTAAGGTTAAGTTACGTTTCGCCTAACTCTGAGACTTGTTTTATTTACTTAGACAACTTTAGGGAAGAATAACGACCTACGAGTTGTTTACCAGAAATTTCTTACATAGCGGTGCCCTGGCAGGGATACCGACTTGTATACATTAAATATTTTTCACATTTTGGTGCCCAGAAAGAGGGCCCCGATTTGTTTACCAGAACTATTAAACATTTTTCACAGTGGGCAAGTAAGCAGGAGGGCAGGCAGGTAGGCAAGAGGGTAGTCAGGTAGATAGGGGGGCAGGCAAGAAAGAAAGCAGGCAGGCAGTAAGGCAGGAAGGCAGGCAGAAAGGCAGGCAGGTGGGTAGGTGGGCGGATAAGCAGGCAGGCATGCAGGTAAGTAGGTGGGGAGGCAGGTATGAGGATTGATTTGCAGGCAGACAGAGAGGCAGGCAAGTAGGTGTGGAAGCAGGTAGGAGGATAGGCAAGCAATCAGGCAGGCAGCCAGGAAGACTGGTAGGCAGGAAGGTGGGTAGGTGGGTGGATGAATACGTCGGTGGGTGGATAGACAGGCAGGCAGGTAGAGCCATGCAGACAGGGAAGTAGGTGGGTAGGCACGTAGGAAGATAGGCATGCAGGTTGACAGGCAGGTGGATAGATAGCGGATGGACAGACAGACAGGGAGATCGGAAGTAAGGTTAGTTAGAAAGCGGTCAGACAAATATTCAAAATGGTAAGCAGTAGGTAGATAGACTAGTAGGTACGTTGGTAGGCAGGTGGATGGGAAGGTGGGTAAGTGGACAGACAGGAATGGAGCAGGCAGAGAGATAAGCAGACACAGGGACAGGTAGTTAGGTAATGAAGTGTGGTTGGGTGGGCGGGAAGGAAGGCAAGGAAACATTTAAGTGTGTAGGCAGCTGGTGAGGCAGGTAGGCAGGTGGGTAGGCAGGTGGGTAGGTAGTTGGGTAAGCAGGGAGGAACGCATGCAGGAAGGGAGATGGATAGACTAATGGACCGGAGGATAAATAAGTACATGGGTAGGTAAGTAGGTCGGTAGGTACAGTAAGTAGTCGGTAGGTAAGTAGGCACTTGGAGAGGCAGGTAGGTAAGAAGGCTGAAAGTACAGTAAGTAAGTGGGAGGGTAGGTAGGTGGTTAGGCAGGCAGGTACGTAGATATGTAAGGAATTGGGTAGACAGGCAGGAAGGTAAGCAGGTAGGTCCTGTACATTTGAAGGTGGGTAGGTTAGGTGGCGGGAAAGTAGGCAAACAGAGAGACAGTTAAGAAAGCGTTTTCGTCTTCAAGAATTTAACAGGAATATTGAAAAATGAACCTCATACAAAAGATACCAATGGAGGCTGTTCTTAACCCTTTAAATCTAAATAATTAAAGAGAACGGAATGACAGTCGTTTCTGGACAGTGCTTCGCGTTCCCAAAACTAAAGATTTAATATGTCAACTCATGACCAAGCTTTTGGAGACCCGATAGTTTGCTCTTGGAAACAATGGGAACAATTAAGGGTCAGAACACGCCCTTGGGAAATATCAATCGGCATGAAATTGAAGCGAGCCCATCTGTGACCTCTTCCAACCATCCTACCAAGTTTCATCCAAATCCTTTATTCCAGTTTCTGCTGAGACCCCCCCCCCTTACCTCTCCCACACACACCAACCTTCATTTATCTCTATCTCTGTACCTATGTGTGTGTGTGTGTGTGTGTGTGTGTGTGTGTGTGTGTGTGTAGGTATGTGCTATGCAGGGAAGTGTGTACATATAGTCTCCATATGCATCTGAGACCCGTTGTAGTGGTAAGATGGTGAGCCGCCTGATTTCAAGGTCTCCAGTTCACATCAAGTATGGCCATTATCATCATCATCATCATCATCATCATTATCATAATTACCATAATTATCGTCTTATTCATCATCGTTATTTCATCAACGTCACCATCAATCTTCTCCTCTTGTTCAACATCATCATCATCATCATCATAATTACCATCATTATCGTCTTATTTGTCATCATCGTCATTTCATTCTCAGCATTATCATGATACTTCTCCTCCTCCTTCTCTTGTTCATCATCGTCATCATCATCATCATCATCATCATCATCGCGAATCATAAATCATCAATAATCCATTATCATGATCATCATCATCTTCTTCTCCTTTTTCTCCCTCTACTTCTTCCCTTCGCCATCCTCCTCCTCCGTCTCCTCCTCCTCTTCCTTCTCTTACCCTTCTTGTCATCATCATCATCAACAACACCACCAGAATCAACTCCTCCTCACACTTCAACAATCCCAGTCAACATTATACAGTCTTCTCCCGACAAGCATGTGTGTGTGTGTGTGTGTGTGTGTGTGTGTGTGTGTGTGTGTGTGTGTGTGTGTGTGTGTGTCAGGGAATTTGTTAAACCAGTGATTTCATAAAATCCCAAGGGAATTTCCGAAATAAATTTAAACTGGGATGGGTTACTTAAAGTTAGGTTAATTTAGGCTGCGATTAAGTTAAGCTGGGATAATCCAGGTTATTTTTAGGTTAGATTAGGCCAGGTTAGTAAGCTTAGATTACGTTAAGTTAAATTAGATAAATGTTGTTATATTAAGCTTTCATATATATGTCTGTGGCATTTTGGAGCCGCGGACTGGGAGGCCCTCAGGCAGTACTTCTTTGATTTTCCCTGGAATGATTATTGCTTCCATGGCCGGGAGCCATCTGAGTGTGCCTTGCGCATTACGGAGGTTATTCTCTCGGGCATGGAAGCATACATTCCTTTCTCATATCCTTTGACTAACGCAAGAAAGCCTTGGTTTAATCACGCTTGTTCTAATGCTGTCCACAACAAGGAGAGGGCCTACAAAAGGTACCGGAGCCAACCCACCCCTGAATCACATCATCTTTACGTTTCTGCCTGGAATGGTGCTAAGTCTGTTCTTCGCTCTACTAAAAATAATTTCATCCATACTATATGCTCTCAACTCTCCAGCTCGAACTCTTCCCGCTCCTTCTGGCACCTTGCCAAAAATCTTTCTAACAATTTTACCTAATCATCCTTCATTCCTCTTTTCTACTCTGATGGTTCTGTAGCTATTTCTTCTACTGATAAAGCAGATCTCTTCGCACAGACTTTCTCCTCCAATTCCACCTTAGACGATTCCGGTGCTGTTCCTTCATCACTTCCCCCCTCTGACTTCCTCATGGCTGACATTATAATTTCTTCAGCTGATGTATTTTCTGCCATCACTGGCCTCAATACTAACAAGGCATATGGGCCTGATGGTGTCCCTCCTGTTGTTCTCAAGAACTGTGCTTCTGTGCTTACACCCTGCTTAGGCAA
Source organism: Coenobita brevimanus (assembly GCF_032717465.1). Classification (NCBI taxonomy): domain Eukaryota; kingdom Metazoa; phylum Arthropoda; class Malacostraca; order Decapoda; family Coenobitidae; genus Coenobita; species Coenobita brevimanus. The sequence goes on from NC_137062.1 coordinate 29,364,171, forward strand.
ACTCTTTCGCCTTTGTCTGTCAACTTGTACCTTTCCTTCTTGCTGGAAGTTTGCTCTCATTCGGCCAGTCCCAAAGAAGGGTGTCCACTCCCAACCCTCCAACTATCGTCCAATTGCTTTAACGTCCTGTATTTCAAAAGTTTTCGAGTCAATTCTCAACAGAAAAATTTTAAGGCATCTTTCTTATCACAACCTTCTTTCCGATCGTCAGTACGGGTTCCGTCAGGGACGCTCCACTGGCGATCTTCTCACCTACCTTTCAGACTCCTGGTCATCCTCCTTTCGGGACTTTGGCGAAAGCTTTGCCATTGCACTTGACATCTCAAAGGCTTTCGATCGAGTCTGGCATAAATCTTTAATTTCCAAACTGCCCTCCTACGGTTTCTATCCTTCTATCTGTGCCTTCATCTCTAGCTTCCTTTCTGGTCGTTCTATAGCTGCTGTTGTAGACTGCCATCGTTCTTCTCCTAGATCTATCAACAGTGGTGTTCTTCAGGGCTCTGTCCTACCACCAACTCTCTTCCTTTTATTCATCAATGATCTTCTAAGCTGTACATCCAACCCTATCCACTCATACGCTGATGACTTCACAATTTACCTTTCCATTCGGTTCTCGCAATGCCCATCTCAGCAGTTACTTCAACAAACAAGGGATGAGGCTATGGCACACCTAATGTCTGACTTGGCTCGTATCTCTGACTGGGGTAAAAATAATATGGTTGTCTTTAATGCATCTAAGACTCAGTTCTTACACCTATCAACCCGACAAAATCTTCCACAGGTATACCAACTAATGTTTAATAATATTCAGCTTAATCCTGCATCATCCTTGAACATGCTTGGGGTTTCATTTACTCGGGACTTATCTTGGAAATATCATATTACATCTCTTGTAAAATCTGCTTCCAAGAGATTGGGTGTGCTAAGCCAACTCCGCTCTTTCTTTACCCCTGCACAATTGTTGACTCTATACAGGGGTTTTAGCCGCCCCTGTGTGGAGTACAACTCTCATGTGTGGGGAGGCTCCCCACATACAGCTCTTCTTAATAGGGTGGAGTCAAAGGCTTTTCGTCTCATTAACTCTCCTCCTCTTACTGACTCCCTTCAACCTCTGTCTCTTCGCCGCACTGTTGCATCTTTATCTCTTTTCTATCCCTACTTTAATGGTCACTGCTCCTCTGAACTGTCTGCTTGCATTCCTCCACCTCTACGACGGGCGCGTAGTACCCGTCTGGCAGCAAACTCTCATCCCTTTTCTGTCCAACTCTCTAATGCAAGAGTTAACTGTTACTCCCAGTCTACCATTTATGCAACAGGTCAACTCTGGAACTGTCTCCCTTTGTCTGTATTTCCTGCTGCCTATGATCTCCAGTCTTTCAAACGCAGTGTGTCCAGGCATCCCAAAATGATCGGATCTTGAATTTGGTTCTCTATTGAATTTTGTTTTTCTCTTGGAGGGAACTGTTACTGCAGGCTCATGGCCTTTGGTTCCTTCTTCCTCGCATAAAAAAAAAAAAACTAACTTAACTAACCTAACCTAAACTTAACCTAGACTATCTCAGCCTAACCCAGTTGCAGCATAAATTAACCTGACCTTATTAAGCAATCCGAATTTAAACTCATTTCACTACTTCCCTAGGGATTTCATGGTACCAGTTGTTACACAAATTACTTATACATAAATACATGCATACACAAAAACACACACACCACTCGCTGGCGCAGTGGTAACGTTCTCACTTACAATCTGGTAGACGGGAGTTCACTCCTTGCTCAGGTTGCGATAAGTTTCACTGACAAAGTGAGTGGTTACTCTCCCCCTTGAGCAAGGGGACGGGTGTGTGCGTGTGTGAAGGTCACAGCCTTGCCCTTAGATCGGACTATATGTGCTCTTAGCTCCCTTCCAGGAAGGTAAAAGCTGACGATCACGACCATCAAGTGATCCTGACCGACCCAACACACACACACACACACACACACACACACATATATATATATATATATATATATATATATATATATATATATATATATATATATATATGGAGCCTCTGTGGTAGTGGTAAAGAGTGCGTTTTCGTACACTGAAGAACGAGGGTTCGCGCCCCGCCAGGGTAATAAACTTTGGGAGCGTTCTTCGTGCCATATATTGCATTGGCGGACACAAAGGGTGATGTGGTTGAACCAGTGTCGCATACTGTAAAGTATATTTGCACCCAGTCGGCTTGCGCTGACAGATTACACTTGGTTCACAGACTACACACACATCCAATGCCATTCTAACACAACAATTACACTTACAAGCACTTCTCACCCTACATACAGTTTCTACCCGACAGCCTAAGCCACTTGGTAGAAATACATTGGCTGTATCGTCCCCACTTCAGTTGGGATAGGCCGGTCCTGTAGTGGACACTCAAACGGCTGATGAGTGTAGCTATAATGTTGGAGTAGCTTTGGATGTGTGTGTCGTCTGTGAACCAAGTGTAATCAGCCCGCCTTGAGCTGAGTGGGTGCAAGCATACTAGTATGTGACATTGTTAAACCACAACAACCCTTATGTCCGCCAAAGTGGTTAGTGGCTCAGTGAACACTTCCCAAAGTTTTTACAACTCTCGTGGCAGGCAAACCAGCGTCCACCAGCGTGCGAGATGCACACTCTTCCACTGTCCCAGAAAGTCTTTCTCTCTCTCTCTCTCTCTCTCTCTCTCTCTCTCTCTCTCTCTCTGTATATATATTGTTACATAGCCTATGATTTCATCTTCCTTTGTATAATTCTAACGTACAGTATGCAGCATGTTTGATCACGATTCGCCTCGTGGCTTCCACAGTGCGTGTTCTACCTCACTCCCCCCTTCCCCCCCTTATAGTAGAGTAAGCCGTTCTTTCTGTTGTTCAGAGCAGGATTGTCAACTCTTTGTCCCCTATGGCTTCATATGCGCGTCCTTCTTACAAGTTGTATCAAGCTCTGCCGGCCCCTATATAATGAGCTCAGTCTCTACATTAATTGCCACTTAAATCTACTCCTCATTTTGTTCACATCTCTGTCCTCCTCTGTACAGTTGTTATTATTGTGAGTGCTCAGGAAGTCTCCAACCATCTAGCAGCTGTGTAATTTGAGTATAACTGTTATTGCATTTTTTCTTGTACTGTGTAGCATAAGGTGTTAATTCTTAGGCCTAGTAAGGTTTTTGTGATTCATTTGTTTTGGGTGTCAGCCCTTATTAATAATATTTTGTATCTGTAATAATATATCTTGCATTCACTAATTATTATCTGGTAGTGTCATTTTATCAGGGCTGACTTAGATAAATTTACTCTTGCTAATTTCATGTTAATAGAGGCTATTGCAGTTAACCATATATTTAACCTGTTTTTTGCCATTACATTATTCTTATGAGTCCTGAATGTTTTGTTGTTAGTTTGAGCATTAAACTTTAACTTGTAATTTTACCTAACTCTTTTGTTTTGAACCTGGAACTTTGCGGGACAGTTTTCTCTGTTCCGTAACATAAATTTGGTGACCTCTTATCAGGATATTCAATATATTATCATAAGGATATTGCTTGATATTATGTGACCGTGATTTATTCATGATGTCTACTATTCCTACGCTTGATGAAGCCAAAGATTTTTTGTCAGATGTGCAAACAGTGTGTGATGTAGAAAACAGAACAAAGAATGAACTTAAGCTTGTTGCTCAACAATTGGGAATTGCTGTTCGCTCTCAACATTCTAAAGATCAAATTGTTGACATGATTAATGAAAGCTTGTTTAATGTAACTCCTCGAAATGAGCAAACGCAGATTGAATTAGCTAGGTTACAGCTAGCCCTGCAGGAGGCCCGTGCTAAGGAGGCTGAATTTCAGGCCCGTGCTAAAGAGGCTGAGTTTCGGGCACAAGTTGAACTTGCTAGTGTTCAGGCAGACCATGAGTATCGCATGAAACAAGGTGGAACTGGATCATCTAGCTCTGATGATTTTGATGTGGCTAAAAATTTTAAACTTGTCCCTCCTTTTAATGAATCTGATTTAACAAAATATTTTCAGTTGTTTGAGAGGGTAGCTACAGGTTTTAATTGGCCCAAAAAGTATTGGCCAGTACTCCTTCAAACTGTTCTCACCGGTAAAGCTCAAGTAACTTATGCATCTTTGCCTCAGAATCAATCTGATAATTATGATGTAGTTAAGAGCTTGATTCTTAAGGCCTATGAACTTGTTCCTGAAGCCTATAGAGTAAAATTTAGGACAACTTATAAGCAAGATAAGCAATCCCATGTTGAGTATGCAAAAATCAAAGAAGATCTGTTAGAGCAGTGGTTAAATTCTAAGAATGTGGGTTCTGATTTTGACAAATTTAAGCAGATGATTTTGCTGGAGGACTTCAAAAGGTGTGTTAATAAAGATGTAAGCCAATATCTTGATGAGAAAAGAATAGATAATTTGTCTGATGCTGCAGTTTTAGCTGATGAATATGTTCTCACTCACAAGAGATATTCTAAAGAAAAAGGGAAAGCTGAGAGTAAGTACATTGCCTCTACTCAGAGTACAGGTAACAGGAAAGAGAATAAAGATGATGTTTCTCAGGAAGTAAATACCAGCTTCACCTCTAGGTTTCAGAAAAGTAAATGTACTTATTGTAGTAAGCTTGGTCATACTACGGAGAGATGTTTCAGGAGACAGCGTGATGTGAACAAAAAGGAGTCTTTATATATTCAGTCAATTGGTCTAGTGTCCACCCTTGAGAGTTCCCATAATTCTTTAACTGACTTAACTGAACCTGCTTTGAGGGGTAAGTTAAATCCTCATGATGAAGCTCCTCTTTTGAGCAGTAACGTGGGTGACACTCTCAAGAGTTCATGTGCTAATTTCCTGTCTGATGGTTTTGTCAGTCCTCTGGACAGTAATGACAGGAAATCAGTTAAAATATATCGTGATACAGGTGCTTGCCAATCCCTTATGCTGACCAGTGTTCTAGGCTCTAATGTTAATTACTCTGATGAAACTGTAATCTTACAAGGTGTAGGGAATAATTACTTCTCTGTCCCTCTGTGCAGAGTGAATTTAGAGTCTGGTTTTGTTAATGGTTCCGTTATGGTTGGGTTGGTTGAGACACTCCCAATGTCAGGTGTAACTTTCTTACTTGGAAATGATATTGGTGGAAGTGAAGTGTGTCCAGCTTCTCAGTTGTCTAGTGAACCAGTGGCTGCAACCCAGGATTGTGATGTCCCTGATGTGTTCTCTGCATGTGCTGTCACTAGGGCTAAGTCTAAAGTTACTGGTGACTTAGAGGATAATGATGATGATGATGTTATCCTAGCTGACACTTTTCTTGCTAATTTGGACCACTCACCAGATGAGGCAGTACCCCGTAGTGTTGATAATTTGTCTCGTCAAGAGTTGGTTGAGTTGCAGGTTGCTGACCCTGAGATGAAAGGTCTAGCTAACTCTGCTTGCAGTGAGGAAGAGTCAGCCGGTGCTTCTACTTGTTATTATATAAAGTCAGGAGTACTTATGAGAAAGTGGAGACTCCCAACAGCATCAGCCGACTGTGAATGGGCGGTTGTACATCAAGGTGTCATCCCTCGTGTTTCTAGGCAGGATATCATTAGAGTGGCTCATGATTCCAGTTTGGCAGGACACCTTGGAGTGAGGAAGACTGTCGCACGCATTTTGAAACACTTCTACTGGCAAGGTATCTTCAGAGATGTTTCCTGGTATTGTAAGTCTTGTCACACCTGTCAAGTTGTGGGGAAGTGTAATCAGACCGAAAAGGTTGCACCTCTAGTTCCCATTCCTCCTTTTGAGGCGCCATTCACCCGTTGTTGGTGGATATTGTGGGCCCTCTTCCTAAGACTTCTTCAGGATTTTCTTATGTCTTGACCCTGATTGATATGGTTACTCGTTATCCTGAAGCCATTCCACTTAGAAATATCTCAGCAAAGAACGTGGTTAAGGAAATGCTGGGGTTCTTCACCAAGTTTGATCTGCCCAAGGAGGTACAGTCAGATCGGGGAAGTAATTTCATGTCAAATGTTTTCAAGCAGTCTCTGAAAGAGTTGGGCATCACCCAGATCACGTCTTCAGCTTACCATCCCCAGACCCAAGGAGCGTTGGAGAGATATCATCAAACACTCAAATCGATGCTCAAGAAATACTGTTTGGAACATCAGAAAGAATGGGATAAAGGTCTTCCATTTGTTGTATTTGCCGCAAGAGAATCTCCAAATGAATCACTGGGCTTCTCACCTTTTGAACTACTGTTTGGCCATGAAGTAAGAGGACCCCTTAAGCTACTCAAGGAATGCTGGCTGTCGGAGGAAGATGACGTCAACCTGCTGGAGTATGTGATGAAGTTCAAAGAACGGCTGTCCACTGCTTTACAGCTGGCGAGAGAGAATTTAGGAGCTGCTCAGGAGAAGATGAAGACTTGGTATGATAAGAAGTCCAGGTTACGCCACTTTCAGTCAGGGGATCAGGTTTTGATTCTGCTACCAGTTCATGGGCAACCTCTTCAAGCCAAGTTTAGTGGTCCTTATTTCGTGGAGAAGAAACTCAGTGATGTCAACTATGTCATCGCCACACCAGATCGTAGAAAGAACAAGTAACTATGTCACATCAACATGCTAAAGTTATATCACAGGCGGGACGAAAATAATCCAGTCTGCACTGTAGCTGTTCCACCCGAGTCTGCAAGTGAAGCTCTCCCATGCAGCATGAGCCTGAGTGATAGTTTGGGGAAGAATCGTGATATCATGAATGATCTCCAGACTAAGCTTTCTCATCTAGCTCCCGAGGAAAGGCAGGAGTTTTCGGCAATACTGCAGGAGTTCCCGCAAGTGTTCCGTGCCACTCCAGGAAGAACCACTGTGTTGATGCATGATGTCGATGTTGGAGACGCAAAGCCAATTATACTGCTTCCTTACCGTGTGAACCCAGTGAAAGTTCCTCTCATCCAGAAGGAGCTTGGCTACCTGTTGTACCACAAGATGATTGAGCCCTGTCAGAGCGAGTGGAGTTCTCCTGTCACTCTAGTCCCTAAGCCAGGTGGGTCACAGCGGCTTTGCATCGACTACAGACGTGTTAATCAGATAACCAAAACAGACACTTACCCTCTCCCTCGCGTGGAAGATTGCATAGACAAGATCAGAAAGGCTAGGTACATAAGTAAGTTTGATTTGTTAAAGGGATACTGGCAAGTACCTATGACTGAACGTGCTAGGGAGATTTCATGTTTTGTAACACTAGGAAAGACTTTTGCATGTTCTGTAATGCCATATGGTATGAAGAATGCACCAGCCAGTTTTCAGAAGCTCATGAATGTCGTAACAGGGTTTGGTAGGGTGTGTTGTTTATATTGATGATGTATTAATATTCACAGACAACTGGAAAGATCACCTATGCCATGTCAGTAAATTTCTTGAGCGTTTGATTCAGGCTAATCTAGTAGCTAATTTATCAAAGTGTGAGTTTGGTCAAGCTAAAGTTCAGTACCTTGGGTACGTAATTGGTGATGGACACGTTCTACTACCAGGAGCTAAGGTTCAGGTTATAAGTGATCTGCCCAGACCTAAAAGTAGAAAAGAGCTACAAAGATTTTTGGGAATGGTAGGTTATTACAGGAGATTTGTTCTTAACTTTTCTATTCTTGTGTCACCACTTACAGACCTATTGAAAAGGGGAGTTAAATTTGTCTGGACCGATAACTGTGAATCCTCTTTCAGTAAACTTAAAGCTATCCTATTAAGTCAGGCAGTGCTCGCTACTCCAAATTTTGCTAAGCCTTTTAAGATGGCTGTTGACGCAAGTGATACAGGAGCTGGGGCTGTTTTGCTGAAAGGATGATCAGGGTATCGAACACCCTGTATCTTATTACAGTAAGAAGTTCACTCCACCTCAAAAGAACTACTCAACTATTGAGAAAGAGCTTTTGGCCTTGATTTTGGGTTTACAACATTTTTCATTTTATTTGTGTTCTGGTTTTGACTGTAAGAAAATGTTCTGGAGAGAGGTGAAAAGAGTAAGACAGGGTGGAAGTGAAGTTAGCAGGGGAGTGAAAGATAAAAATGGTAGATTACTAGTGGAGAAGGGAGAAAAAGTGAGCAGATGGAGAGAACACTTTAAGGAATTGTTGAACGTAGAGGATGGAAGTAATGCAAGTATAAGTGGCTGGGGAATGGCTGGGAGAAGGACGGAGGTGAGAAGACAGGAAGAAATCAGTAGGATAGAAGTTGTGGAAGCAATGAAGAAAGTTAAATCAGGGAAAGCTCCAGGAATTGATGGAGTGTGTGGTGAAATTTTGAAGCATGGGGGAGAGATAGTAGTAGAATGGATGTGGAAGATGTGCAGATTGGCCTGGGAGGAAGGTAGAGTCCCGGAGGATTGGAAGTTAGGTATAATTATTCCCTTGTACAAAGGAAAAGGGGAAAAAGAAGTGTGTGGTAATCATACGGGCATTTGTCTTCTAAGTATAATAGGAAAAGTGTATGGTAGGATACTTATTGACATAGTTAGGGAAAGAACAGAGAAATTAGTTGGAGAAGAACAGGGAGGCTTTAGGAAGGGAAGACGTTGTGTAGATCAGATATTCATTCTCAGATCTTTAGTGGAAAAGTTTCTAGAGAAGGGAAAGAAGTTGTATGCGGCTTTCATGGATTTGGAGAAAGCATATGACAGGGTGGATAGACAAGGATTGTGGAAAGTGTTAAGAATATATGGAGTAGATGGAAAGTTGTTGAATGCTGTGAAGAGTATGTACGATGGTGTGAAGGCTGCAGTGCGTGTGGGTGGTGAACTAAGTGAATTTTTCTCTTTGAAGGTTGGGTTGAAACAGGGATGTGTCATGTTTCCATGGTTGTTTAATCTGTACATGGATGGGGTAATAAAAGAGGTACAAGGTAGGGTAGTGGATGTTGGAGTGGCCCTGGTGAGAGAGGATAGTGTTTGGAAACTCCCTGTACTGTTGTGTGCAGATGATACTGTGTTGTTGAGTGAAGACGAAGGGGAGCTGCAAGGCTTGGTGGATGAGTTTGGGAGAGTGTGTAAGAAACGGAATCTAATGATGAGTGTAGGGAAGAGTAAAGTGATGGTCTTTGAGAGAGGTGAAGTCAGTGAATGTACAGCGAGGTTGGATGGTGAGGAATTGGAAAATGTGAGTACGTTTAAGTACTTGGGTAGTGTGATGAGTAAGGATGGAGGTTTGGAGGGTGAAGTGCTTGAAAGGGTACAGCAGGGAAGAAAGGTTGCTGGTTCCTTGAAAGCAGTGATAAGAAACAGGGAAGTGAGCATGGAAGTGAAAAAGTTACTACATGACAGTATTGTGATACCAACTCTAACGTACGGAAGTGAAGCTTGGACGTTGTTGGAAGGACACAAGTCAAGAGTGAGAGCAGTGGAAATGAGTTATTTAAGAGGAGAGTGTGGAGTCACTTGGAGAGATAGGCTGACGAATGAGGATATAAAGGAGCGTTGTGGTGTTGATGTGGATGTGATAGGAAGCGTTATGAGTAACACACTGAGGTGGTTTGGCCATGTGGAGAGGATGGAGGGTGAAAGACTGACGAAGAGAGTGTATGTGAGTGAGGTGGAGGGGGAAAGAGGGAGGGGGAGGCCGAGAATGAGATGGAGGGATGGGGTGGAGAGGTATATGAGAGAGGGGGGTGTGAGTTGGGAGCAGGGCAGTGAAATGGCGGGGGACAGGGCGACTTGGAGGCGATTTGTTTGTGGCCACCCCAAACGGGATTGAGGCGTCTGGCAATAGATAGATAGATAGTTTTGACCCCATAGTCATTTATACCGATCATAACCCACTGAAATTCCTTTGTAAGTTTAAAGATAAAAATCAGAGATTGACAAGATGGAGTCTACTTCTTCATGAGTATTCATTAAACATAGAACATGTCAAGGTGAAAGAAAATGTTATTGCAGATTGCTTATCTAGACTTTAGACAGATTGTTTTAGAGTAATAAGAAATTTCCTTTGTAAATTTCTTTTTCTTTGTGGGGAGGTGTTACATAGCCTATGATTTCATCATCCTTTGTATAATTCTAACGTGCAGTATGCTGCATGTTTGATCATGATTCGCCTTGTGGCTTCCATAGTGCGTGTTCTACCTCACTCCCCCCTTCCCCCCCTTATAGTAGAGTAAGTCGTTCTTTCTGTTGTTCAGAGCAGGATTGTCAACTCTTTGTCCCCTATGGCTTCACATGCGCATCCTTCTTACAAGTTGTATCAAGCTCTGCCGGCCCCTATATAATGAGCTCAGTCTCTGCATTAATTGCCACTTAAATCTACTCCTCATTTTGTTCACATCTCTGTCCTCCTCTGTACAGTTGTTATTACTGTGAGTGCTCAGGAAGTCTCCAACCATCTAGCAGCTGTGTAATTTGAGTATAACTGTTATTGCATTTTTTCTTGTACTGTGTAGCATAAGGTGTTAATTCTTAGGCCTAGTAAGGTTTTTGTGATTCATTTGTTTTGGGTGTCAGCCCTTATTAATAATATTTTGTATCTGTAATAATATATCTTGCATTCACTAATTATTATCTGGTAGTGTCATTTTATCAGGGCTGACTTAGATAAATTTACTCTTGCTAATTTCATGTTAATAGAGGCTATTGCAGTTAACCATATATTTAACCTGTTTTTTGCCATTACATTATTCTTATGAGTCCTGAATGTTTTGTTGTTAGTTTGAGCATTAAACTTTAACTTGTAATTTTACCTAACTCTTTTGTTTTGAACCTGGAACTTTGCGGGACAGTTTTCTCTGTTCCGTAACAATATATATATATATATATATATCAATAAATATATATATATATATATATATATATATATATATATATATATATATATATATATATATATATATATATATATATATATATATATATATATATGTATATATATATATATATATATATATATATATATATATATATATATATATATATATATATATATCCAATCCTGCATTGCCCCAAGATGAGCGTAGGAGCCCGGGGCTAGGAAGTTGGTCTCTCTCTCTCTCTCTCTCTCTCTCTCTCTCTCTCTCTCTCTCTCTCTCTCTCTCCTGTATATCATTAGGCGTTGCAACTCCTCTGCTGAATAAAGGCCTCCTTCAAACTTTTCCACGAAATCCTTTACTGAGCCAATCTCTGCTACGTTTTGCCTGCAAACTTCTCTCATCTTTCCACCTCCTGTCTGGCTTTATGTGCTGGCTTACAATCTCCTGGAGCCCAGGTAGTCAGCCTCTTTTTCCATCAGTTATCCCTTATTTTTGCTGCATGACTTGTCCACCTTCATTTCTAGTCTTTTGTAACTTTTGTCTGCTTTCTCACCCAAGTTGTTATCTTCCTACTTCTTAAAGATAATATCAACATTGACTTTTCCATTGCTCTTCCAGAACGGGTTAGTTGATTTTCCTTCGATTTAGTCAGTGTCTATGTGTCACAAGGGTACGTCATAGCTGGGATTATGCGTCGATACTCACTTTTTGTTTCATACATAATGGCAAGCTACATTTCTTGATGTCTGTGTGTTTACCGAAACCTTTCCATCCAACTGTAATCTGCCTTTATATTTCGCTATCATGGTTTTTCGTTAGTTTTTCTACTTTTCCCAAGAAATTGTGCTTCCTGACTTCTTCAGGAGTTTCTTCACTTTTTCTGATAACTGTATTTGGTGTATCTGGATTAAATATTACTTTAGCACTATTCCTGTTCATTTTTAACGTTACTTTGAGACTTTTTTTATTTACGGTATTTAACTTTTCTTGCGATGTCTCCGATTTTTCTGAGATTCGAACATTTTCGTCCACAAATCTTAAATGGAATAGTTTTTCTCCGTCTATATTTACTCCTTTGTTCTCCCCAAATAGCTTTGTGATAATACTTTTTAGATATGCAGCAAATAATTGGTGAAGTTACAACTCCCTGGCACACGCCCTTCTCAATCTTAATTTTTTCCGGCTTTTCATATAATTTAACTGTAGCAGGTCCCTCTTTGTATTTTTTTTTTTCGATTAAGTCTACAAAGTTCTCATTTAATCCTTGTTCCAACAATGAATTTATAATTGCTATGCGCTCATCTGAGTGGAAAGCCTTTTTTCTGATCAACAAAACCTAAGCACTGTGGCATGTTATATTCTATTGTTTTCTGAGTTTTCTCAGTTATCATTGTATCTACATGATCATTAGTCAAATACCCACTTTGGAATCCAACCTGTTCACGAGGCTGGTTTTCTCCATTTTTTTTTTTTTTTTTTTTTCCTGTTCGTAAGGACTTTAGTGAAAAGTTTGTAAATAACCGTTAATAACCTAATGGGTCGTTAGTTATTAAGATTTTGGGGGTCGCCTTTTTTTTTTTTTTAACAAAATCACTATAGCATTACACCATGTCTTGGCAACTTTCTTCTATTTACACTGCATAAGTAAGTGGGCGAGCCTGTTTCGTACTTACCTCTGCATCCGCCAGCAAATATGCTACTATTTCATCTTCTTCCGGGGCCTTCCCCATTTTCATACTTGTAATTGTTTACTTCATCTGGTGATACCTCAGGTATTTCACTTGTGTCAACTCAACAGTTAGTTATTGGCACGATTGACTTTAATGCATACAGCTCTCTGTGAAATCTTTCAACTCTTTGCCATCCAATCTCTGCATGTAATGGCTTCACCGTTTTAGTCTTCAGTAATTTAATTTGTTGTTTTCCTAGTGTAATTTTACTTCGAACTTGTTTAAAACTTTCTGTTTTATGGTTTCTTTGATATGATCCATGTTTCTCTTTCACTTTTCTTTTCTTTGTCCCTTAATGATAAGCTTATTTAACTCCTTTGTTTCCATTTCATCGTTCTTTTTACTTTCATCTCCTTTATTCTTTTCATGGGCTCGAAGGTGATTTTGGAAGATCTGTTTGATTTGATTGTTTTAGTTTTTCCTACTATCTCCGCTGGTCCTCTTAGCACTTTTGCTAGTCTGTCACTCAACTCATCAATGTCACTGAGCATAACTTAGAGCCTGAAATCTGTTCGTTATTTCTAACTGAAAGACTGCGATGTTTTCACTGGTAGACATCACGAAGAGCATCAGGTCATAAAGTGCTACACGCTCTAAACCAGAGTTTTCTACTCAGGGGCAACACCTTAGCTCTTATGGTAAAAAGGGGAATGGCGTAAAACTCAAAAAAAAAAAAACAAATTAAAAGAAATATATATATATTGTTACGGAACAGAGAAAGATAATGAACACTTTAAGTGAGAATACTAATAATCACTACTGTCCCGTAAAGTTCCAGGTTCAAAACAAAAAGAGTTAGGTAAAATTACAAGTTAAAGTTTAATGCTCAAACTAACAACAAAACATTCAGGACTCATAAGGATAATGTAATGGCAAAAAACAGGTTAAATATATGGTTAACTGCAATAGCCTCTATTAACACGAAATTAGCATGAGTAAATTTATCTAAGTCAGACCTGTTAAAATGAGATACCAGATAATACTCAGTGAATGCCAGACATATTATTACAGATACAAAATATTATTAATGATGGATGACAATAAGAACCTTACATAAATTACCAAAACCTTACTAGGCCTAAGAATTAACCTTATCCTACACAGTACAAGAAAAAATGCAACAACAGTTATACTCAAATTACACACAGCTGCTAGATGGTTGGAGACTTCCTGAGCACTCACAATAATAACAACTGTACAGGGGAGGACAGAGATGTGAACAAAATGAGGAGTAGATCTGAGTGGCAATAATGCAGAGACTGAGCTCGTTATACAGGGGCCAGCAGAGCTTGATACAACTTGTAAGAAGGACGCACAAATGAAGCCATAGGGGACAAAGAGCTGACAATCCTGCTCTGAACAACAGAAAGGACGACTTACTCTACTATAACGGTAGAAGGGGGGACTGAGGCAGAACACGCTCGTGATCAAACATGCAGCATACTGTGCGTTAAAATTACACAAACGATGATGAAATCATAGGCTATGTAACACCTCCCCACAAAGAAAAAGAAATTTACAAAGGAAATTTCTTATTACTCTAAAACAATCTGTCTAAAGTCTAGATAAGCAATCTGCAATAACATTTTCTTTCCCCTTGACATGTTGTATGTCTAATGAATACTCCTGAAGAAGTAGACTACATCTTGTCAATCTCTGATTTTTATCTTTAAACTTACTAAGGAATTTCAGTGGGTTATGATCGGTATAAATGACTATGGGGTCAAAACCAGAACACAAAGAAAATGAAAAATGCTGTAAACCCAAAATCAAGGCCAAAAGCTCTTTCTCAATAGCTGAGTAGTTCTTTTGAGGAGGAGTGAACTTCTTACTGTAATAAGATACAGGGTGTTCAATACCCTGATCATCCTCTTGCAGCAAAACAGCCCCAGCTCCTGTATCACTTGCATCAACAGCCATCTTAAGAGGCTTAGCAAAATTTGGAGTAGCGAGCACTGGCTGACTTAATAGGATAGCTTTAAGTTTGCTGAAAGAGGATTCACAGTTATCGGTCCAGACAAATTTAACTCCCTTTTTCAGTAGGTCTGTAATTGGTGATACAAGAATTGAAAAGTTAAGAACAAATCTCCTGTAATAACCTACCATTCCCAAAAATCTTTGTAGCTCTTTCCTACTTTTAGGTCTGGGAAGATCACTTATAACCTGAACCTTAGCTCCTGGTGGTGCAACATGTCCATCACCAATTACGTACCCAAGGTACTGAACTTTAGCTTGACCAAACTCACACTTTGATAAATTAGCTACAAGATTAGCCTGAACCAAACGCTCAAAAAATTTACTGACATGGCATAGGCGATCTTTCCAGTTGTCACTGAAGATTAATACATCATCAATATAAAGAACACACCCTGCCAAACCCTCTGTTACAACATTCATGAGCTTCTGAAATGTGGCTGGTGCATTCTTCATACCATATGGCATTACAGAACATGCAAAAGTCTTTCCTAGTGTTACAAAACATGAGATCTCCCTAGCACGTTCAGTCATAGGTACTTGCCAGTATCCCTTTAACAAATCAAACTTACTTATGTACCTAGCCTTTCCGATCTTGTCTATGCAATCTTCTACGCGAGGGAGAGGGTAAGTGTCTGTTTTGGTTATCTGATTAACACGTCTGTAGTCAATGCAAAGCCGCTGTGACCCACCTGGCTTAGGGACTAGAGTGACAGGAAAACTCCACTCGCTCTGACAGGGCTCAATCATCTTGTGGTCCAACAGGTAGCCAAGCTCCTTCTGGATGAGAGGAACTTTCACTGGGTTCACACGGTAAGGAGGCAGTTTAATTGGCTTTGCGTCTCCAACATCGACATCATGCATCAACACAGTGGTTCTTCCTGGAGCGGCACGGAACACTTGCAGGTACTCCTGCAGTAATGCCGAAAACTCCTGCCTTTCCTCGGGAGCTAGATGAGGAAGCTTAGTCTGGAGATCATTCATGATATCAGGATTCTTCCCCAAACTATCACTCAGGCTCATGCTGCATGGGAGAGCTTCACTTGCAGACTTGGGTGGAACAGCTACAGTGCAGACTACATTATTTTCGTCCCGCCTGTGATATAACTTTAGCATGTTGATGTGACATAGTTGCTTGTTCTTTCTACGATCTGGTGTGGCGATGATATAGTTGACATCGCTGAGTTTCTTCTCCACGATATAAGGACCACTAAACTTGGCTTGAAGAGGTTACCCATGAACTGGTAGCAGAATCAAAACCTGATCTCCTGGCTGAAAGTGGCGTAACCTGGACTTCTTATCATACCAAGTCTTCATCTTCTCCTGAGCAGCTCCTAAATTCTCTCTCGCCAGCTGTAAAGCAGTGGACAGCCGTTCTTTGAACTTCATCACATACTCCAGCAGGTTGACGTCATCTTCCTCCGACAGCCAGCATTCCTTGAGTAGCTTAAGGGGTCCTCTTACTTCATGGCCAAACAGTAGTTCAAAAGGTGAGAAGCCCAGTGATTCATTTGGAGATTCTCTTGCGGCAAACACAACGAATGGAAGACCTTTATCCCAGTCTTTCTGATGTTACAAGCAGTATTTCTTGAGCATCGATTTGAGTGTTTGATGATATCTCTCCAACGCTCCTTGGGTCTGGGGATGGTAAGCTGAAGACGTGATCTGGGTGATGCCCAACTCTTTCAGAGACTGCTTGAAAACGTTTGACATGAAATTACTTCCCCGGTCTGACTGTACCTCCTTGGGCAGACCAAACTTTGTGAAGAACCCTAGCATTTCCTTAACCACGTTCTTTGCTGAGATATTTTCTAAGTGGAATGGCTTCAGGATAACGAGTAGCCATATCAATCAGGGTCAACACATAAGAAAATGCTGAAGAAGTCTTAGGAAGATATCCCACAATATCCACCAACACACGGGTGAAAGGCGCCTCAAAAGGAGGAATGG
Source organism: Coenobita brevimanus (assembly GCF_032717465.1). Lineage (NCBI taxonomy): Eukaryota > Metazoa > Arthropoda > Malacostraca > Decapoda > Coenobitidae > Coenobita > Coenobita brevimanus. Next base: position 29,380,614 of record NC_137062.1, read on the forward strand.
GAACTAGAGGTGCAACCTTTTCGGTCTGATTACACTTTCCCACAACTTGACAGGTGTGACAAGACTTACAATACCAGGAAACATCTCTGAAGATATCTGGCCAGTAGAAGTGTTTCAAAATGCATGCCACAGTCTTCCTCACTCCAAGGTGTCCTGCCAAACTGGAATCATGAGCCACTCTAATGATACCCTGCCTACAAACACGAGGGATGACAACTTGATGTACAACCGCCCATTCACAGTCGGCTCATGCTGCTGGGGGTCTCCACTTCCTCATAAGTACTCTTGACTTTATATAATAACAAGTAGAAGCACCGGCTGACTCTTCCTCACTGCAAGCAGAGTTAGCTAGACCTTTCAACTCAGGGTCAGCAACCTGCAACTCAACCAACTCTTGACGAGACAAATTATCAACACTACGGGGTACTGCCTCATCTGGTGAATGGTTCAAATTAGCAAGAAAAGTATCAGCTAGGATAACATCATCATCATCATTATCCTCTAAATCACCAGTAACTTTAGACTTAGCCCTAGTGACAGCACATGCAGGGAACACATCAGGGACATCACAATCCTGGGTCGCAGCCACTGGCTCACTAGACAACTGAGGAGCTGGACACACTTCACTTCCACCAATATCATTTCCAAGTAAGAAAGTTACACCTGACATTGGGAGTGTCTCAACCAACCCAACCATAACGGAACCATTAACAAAACCAGACTCTAAATTCACTCTGCACAGAGGGACAGAGAAGTAATTATTCCCTACACCTTGTAAGATTACAGTTTCATCAGAGTAATTAACATTAGAGCCTAGAACACTGGTCAGCATAAGGGATTGGCAAGCACCTGTATCACGATATATTTTAACTGATTTCCTGTCATTACTGTCCAGAGGACTGACAAAACCATCAGACAGGAAATTAGCACATGAACTCTTGAGAGTGTCACCCACGTTACTGCTCAAAAGAGGAGCTTCATCATGAGGATTTAACTTACCCCTCAAAGCAGGTTCAGTTAAGTCAGTTAAAGAATTATGGGAACTCTCAAGGGTGGACACTAGACCAATGGACTGAATATTTAAAGACTCCTTTTTGTTCACATCACGCTGTCTCCTGAAACATCTCTCCGTAGTATGACCAAGCTTACTACAATAAGTACATTTACTTTTCTGAAATCTAGAGGTGAAGCTGGTATTTACTTCCTGAGAAACATCATCTTTATTCTCTTTCCTGTTACCTGTATTCTGAGTAGAGGCAACGTACTTACTCTCAGCTTTCCCTTTTTCTCTAGAATATCTCTTGTGATTGAGAACATATTCATCAGGTAAAACTGCAGCATCAGACAAATTATCTATTCTTCTCTCATCAAGATATTGGCTTACATCATTATTAACACACCTTTTGAAGTCCTCCAGCAAAATCATCTGCTTAAATTTACCAAAATCAGAATCCACATTCTTAGAATTTAACCACTGCTCTAACAGATCTTCTTTGATTTTTGCATACTCAACATGGGACTGCTTATCTTGCTTGTAAGTTGCCCTAAATTTTACTCTATAGGCTTCAGGAACAAGTTCATAGGCCTTAAGAATCAAGCTCTTAACTACATCATAATTATCACATTGATCCTGAGGCATAGATGCATAAGTTACTTGAGCTTTACCGGTGAGAACAGTTTGAAGGAGTACTGGCCAATACTTTTTGGGCCAATTAAAACCTGTAGCTACCCTCTCAAACAACTGAAAATACTTTGTTAAATCAGATTCATTAAAAGGAGGGACAAGTTTAACATATTTAGCCACATCAAAATCATCAGAGCTAGATGATCCAGTTCCACATTGTTTCATGCGATACTCATGGTCTGCCTGAATCCTGGCAAGTTCAATTTCTGCCTGTATCTGTGCCTCCTGAATACGAGCTTGAGACTCCGCCTCCTTAGCCTGAGACTCAGCCTCCTTAGCACGTGCTTGAAATTCAGCCTCCTTAACACGAGCCTCCTGCAGGGCTAGCTGTAACTTAGCAAATTCAATTTGCGTTTGCTCATTTGGAGGAGTTACATTAAACAAGCTTTTATTAATCATGCCAACAATTTGATCTTTAGAATGATGAGAGTGAAATGCAATTCCCAATTGTTGAGCAACAAGCTTAAGTTCATTCTTTGTTCTGTTTTCTACATCATACACTGTTTGCACATTTGACAAAAGATCTTTGGCTTCATCAAGTGTAGTAATAGTAGACATCATGAATAAATCACAGTCACAAAATATCAAGCAATATCCTTATGATAATATCCTGAATATCCTGATAAGAGGTCGCCAAATTTATGTCACGGAACAGAGAAAGATAATGTACACTTTAAGTGAGAATACTAATAATCGCTACTGTCCCGTAAAGTTCCAGGTTCAAAACAAAAGAGTTAGGTAAAATTACAAGTTAAAGTTTAATGCTCAAACTAACAACAAAACATTCAGGACTCATAAGGATAATGTAATGGCAAAAAACAGGTTAAATAAATGGTTAACTGCAATAGCCTCTATTAACACGAAATTAGCATGAGTAAATTTATCTAAGTCAGCCCTGTTAAAATGAGATACCAGATAATACTCAGTGAATGCCAGATATATTATTACAGACAAAATATTATTAATGATGGCTGACGATAAGAACCTTACATAAATTACAAAAACATTACTAGGCCTAAGAATTAACCTTATGCTACACAGTACAAGAAAAAATGCAGCAACAGTTATACTCAAATTACACACAGCTGCTATACGGTTGGAGACTTCCTCAGCACTCACAATAATAACAACTGTACAGGGGAGGACAGAGATGTGAAAAAATGAGGAGTAGGTCTGAGTGGCAATAATGCAGAGACTGAGCTCATTATATAGGGGCCAGCAGAGCTTGATACAACTTGTAAGAAGGACGTGCAAATGAAGCCATAGGGGACAAAGAGCTGACAATCCTGCTCTGAACAACAGAAAGGACGACTTACTCTACTATAACGGTAGAAGGGGGGACTGAGGCAGAACACGCTCGTGATCAAACATGCAGCATACTGTGCGTTAAAATTACACAAAGGATGATGAAATCATAGGCTATGTAAAAATATATATATATATATATATATATATATATATATATATATATATATATATATATATATATATATATATATATATATATACACACACACACACGCAAACAGTTCATAGCAGTGAGAAACATGACAAACGACGTCCTCGGCTTTAATGCATGAAACTTTATTTACAAAATATCTGAAATAGTATCCCAGCTATATTAATATGTCAATAGTTAAGCCATATTTAGATTACTGTGAGCAGCACTCGTCACAGAGCCTTATTAAAGACGAAGACTTACGTGAAACAGTGAAGCGAAGATCCACTGATCTGATACCATCTCTGCAAAATACGAACTCAGAGGAACGACTGTGGAAACTACATATTTTTTCATTGAAAAATAAAATCCGAGTAAGTGGCGATTTAACTGAAGTGTTTTAAATACTCAACAAATTCGACATCAAATATGAAAATCTGTTCGCCATGCAAAATACTACTATGACTGGAAATAAATGACTGCAACTGGTAGGTAAGAGATGAAGCACTAATAATGGGAAAAATACTCTAATATATGCTTAGTAGAACAAGCGACTAAATTAGTTGTTAGTTCCACTGCCAATGATACATTTAATACTTGTATTTCGAGGCTGCAAGCAGCATCTAATTGAATTAATATCCAGGTTGATATGTATCCTACCGACAACGAGTCGGCTACTTAATTATAAAAGCATTCTAAGATAACCTAGGCTTTCTTATCTACAGAATTCCAGATTAGAAGTTGAACTTTGCAGAGTATTTCCATTTTTTCTTTCTTTTCAAATTTTTCATGGTTGTTTTTTTTCCAACGATCATTTTTTTTTCTTTTTCCTGCCCTTTTACCACAGGGTACGGTAAGCGAGGGCAACCCTCTCTCTCTCTCTCTCTCTCTCTCTCTCTCTCTCTCTCTCTCTCTCTCTCTCTCTCAGACGTTGGTTAGATCATTTTGTAGAGGTAATTGTCTCCCTAACAGATAACCTCGCAATGGACCAATAGGCTTCCTCTTGTCTGTGCTTCCCATGTACTGTAAAATTCAACATCCTATGTGCTCCTTTATACTGATACACTTTCACTGAGAAGACGGCTCGAATGGTCCTAAGATATATACAGACACATTTCTCAGTCATCACTCACTCCTGACAGTCTCAGCTCTATGCTCCCATATACTTTTGTCACTGACCTAATCCCAGGCTAATTATTGCACGCCTTTAGCAAGGCGTAGACTTTGGTCAACTGTATTATGTGTTCGAACTCGTCTGTGGGATTCAGTTCGCCAACCATTCTAAAAAAAATCGATCATCATAATCCAGTAACTCTGTTCTCATGTGCTGAATACTATACTGTAGTCAATTTTGTTTTACAACACTATTAAATAATGTCAGTCCAGGTCAAAATCATCTACTTGATTAGCTAACTTGCAACTTAAAAACATGGATAACTGACTTCCGAACGCTTATTTAGCTGATTGAATTGTAATGCTGAGGACATGGTAATAATAATAAAGCTGAGAAAAGCTTCATATATACTAAATAAAAACGGCAGTCAGAAAAAATTAATATGTCGATTAGTTCCGCTTAGTTACAAATAATGGCTAACATTCACAGGCCGGTCAGCGCGAACAAAAGGCAACTCAAGTAAGTGCTGCCAACCATCTGTTCGACACACAGCAGACCGCACTCAAACTATTATCTTTCCCCAAATTGCAGGACACGACTTTTGGCTTTGACTGTACAAAGGCAACAAAGAAAGCCAATAGAACGACAGACTTCACAGAGAGAAATTTGTGATATATGTAAATCAATACAATCCCCTCCCCGCCTTTTTTTTTAATAATAGCATGCAAGCCCGTTTCTGGTTACACCACCAAGGGGACATCTCCCAGTCCACCTACTTTTCCTCATGGACCAAGTTTCATCCCATTATTAAACCATTTCCTCCACTGACCTATTATCCCCTCATCTACACATTTTCCAAATGGACTCATTTCCCTCTGGGATCTAGTTCCCTATTGACTTTTTTTTCACCTCCATGAACCAATTCTCGTCCTACAATCTGTTTTCCCCTAGACTGTTTTTTTTTTTTTTTCATAATCCTATTTTCTATCATAGATATATTTCTGCAACAGACCTTTTTTTTTTTTTCTTGAACCTATATACCCGAATATGCCAAATTTCTCTCAAATTATCTGACTCCCATGAACCTGTGTTCACCATAGACTCATTTTCTCCATGGATTCATTGTTCCTCCAAGAACCTGCTTCTTCCATGTACCTATTTTCTCCATGGACCTACTTTCTCCATGGACCTATTTTCTCCGTAGCTATTTCTCCTTTTGATCACAAACCAAATCTCCACATGAACCTGCTTTTTCACTTGTACCTATTTCTTCTATGGAACTATTTCATCCATAATCCAATTTATTTCATGGACCTATTTCTTCCATGGATCGATTTCTTCCAAGGACTTACTTTTTCCATGGACCTATTTCTTCCATTGACCTATTTCATCCACGGACCTTTTTAAACCATGATGTATGATTCCACTTGGGTCCATTTCTCCAAGGTCGTATTCCCCATGGACCTATTATGACGAGGGACCTATGTACACCATAGACCTATTTCTCAGTGGACCAATCTTCACCCATCCACGACCATCCCACCCATATAACTACACACTCACCCAGTACAGCAAGGACCAGAAAGCCACATATCCACCCTAAAAGCTCACCCACTAAGGTTGCCCAAACCCATTCCCCCACCCTGCCCACCCCACATCACTTGACCATTCACCCCACTTGCCCCATTCACCCTGTCCACGCACCACACTCCACCTACTTTGACCACCACACCCGATTACCCCACCCATTTCACCCATCCACACCACCCATCCTATATGTCTGCCCACACTGCCCATCCACTCCACATCCTGTCCACCCACCCCATCCATCCTCCTCATCTGTCCACCAACCCAACCATCTGGCCATTAAGCCCTCACCGTGATATGATGAACTGCAACTTTACACACACACACACACACACACACACACACACACACACACTCACATACATACACACACACACACCGCTCGCTGGTGCAGTGGTAACGTTCCCGCTTGCCAACTGGTGGACGGGAGTTCGTGCCTCGCTCAGGTTGTGAAAAAGTTTCACTGACGAAGTGGGTGTTTACTGTCTCCCTTGAGCAAGGGGACGGGTGTGTGCGTGTGTGAAGGTCACAGCCTTGCCCTTAGATCGGACTATATGAGCTCTCAGCTCCCTTCCGGGAGGGTAAAAGCTGACGATCACGACCATCAAGTGATCCTGACCGAACCGGTGAATTACACACACACACGGCCAGAATAATAATATATTGGCTTGTTCTCCAATGCTCCAACACATAGAACAGTTCTGGTCACTGTTAATTAATCACATTCTGTATTCCTGTACTACCAGGCTATTTAGCATAGTCTCTTAGGCATGGGTAATGTCCTTCATGCCTTGGTGGCACTGCTGAATATATACCCAAATTATTCTTTAACATGAACTCTTCTGGAACAGCCTCAGTTATAGCATCTTAACCCCACTGACATACAATTGCCTCTTTGATGGTCATGAGATAACTACTCGTCGTATAAAATAGTTCCATATCGAGGCAATTTTGAACAATTAGGAATTACAGAGGGCTCGCACATTGTATGAGTGGATGGGCGGGCCTGGTCCTCGTGCAGTGTGAAATCGCGCACTGTGAATCCATAATCTTATGGGAAAAATTACATATGGGTGGTACCCCATCATACCTTGACATTTTTTTACCCTTAGAGACATAATACAGGGAAAATTTTTCAGACATGTACAGCTCCGGTCAGAATTTGGTGATACAGCCAGCACTGCCAACGCCAAAGCGTCTGGGGTTCAGAGTTCGAGAATTTCGACTCACGTGTCTGACACACACACACACACACACACACACACACACACACACACACACACACACACACACACACACTGACAGAGAGAGAGAGAGCGAGAGAGAGTACACATCTAAGGCACGGTAACGGACATTGACGGAGCGTCTCCCTATCTCACTACAATCACGACCAATATTTCTATGAAATATGTAATCCACATACTTCTATATATGTAACAGACTAGCGATTTTATTATTACGTTATTCCCATGTCACATGAATTAATGTGGTTAGGCAACACAGTATAATATTAACCCAGAATACATCCTGTGATTATATAGTCATAGCTAGGAAACACTGACAGGTAACATTTTATAATATTCCTTGCCCATAGCAGTTGACGTTTTAATTTCAAACTACACATGTGTAGTTAAATAGATGATGAAAGTATAGCACACCTGTGTCCCGTGAGTAAGCTATGAAACAAACGGATGGTCGGGTCTCCTTTACATTTTGTCTAAGCTACGGGTTAATCACATAAGTGACGGATCCGACCAGAACGTGGATAAGCGTCTTACTTTGAATTATGATTAGTAAAGTGAAATCAATAAATTGTTTTCTCTCTGAATAATATTATAATCGTAATAATAAACACTGAAGGAGATGAAAGACTCAGTTGCTCTGATATTTACTATTACCATTACCTAATATCTAGTCCACCCACCATTTTTCACAATCATTTTCTGTAGCCTCAGCGTTAATGATGCCAGAAACCTTTGCATCAGATCAAGAATTTCGACTTGCGTGTCTGACACTGATAGAGAGGGAAGAAGGGAGGAAATCATCTGAGATTTCTTTGTATCATACGGATCTGAGGGTTACCAGTCCCCGGGAAAATACGGTATGAACAGGAAGGAGCAAAACCTGGAGTTGAGAGGCAGCATCATCGCTCTGCGCGATAGTGGGCTGTCTATACGTGCTATAGCTCAGCGACTTGGCCCTGCACATATATGTGCAGTTTTATCAAAATACACACACTCCAAATAGGCAAAGGCATTTACTTACATGAGTTACATGACTTACATCAAATGCATAGTGACAGAATGCATGAATCGACTCAAATTACTCAATCATCCTTTAACAAGAACTGAAGCCGTTGAATTCCAAGGGGGAGTAACCGCCCTCCCTTGCCCCCTCCCCCTCCGGACGCCCATACCAGTATACATAAGATATAGTGTATGTGAACAGTCATAAAGATTTTACCTATGAGGTTACAGTTATTATATTGAAATTTTCAATATATAGATATTCATATTCTACGAAAATACATATTGTCTGCGATTACATCTACAACCATCAACACTTGTCTTGTGACCTGTATTACTGGTTGGTGGTGGGGTAGTGTAAGGTATCAGAGGTTTAGTCCTGTCAGTAATGGGGTTGGAGTAAAGGAGGGTCTGTGTTAAGCTGTTAAGCGTGCTATGATGGTTAACTGTTGTTCACGGTAACATATGACTTACAGTAACATTATAGTACAGTAGTAGTTCATATTTACATGTTATCTATGTTTATTTAATGCATCCGAACCCGGCTGTAGCAAAGACGTGAGCAAAACGCTTTGTAGCTCTGGCTTCCTCTTTAGTCTTCTGATAACCTTATCATCTCTCCCACCCTCCCGTTCTCAAATGACCATGTTATAGGAAATGCAAAGGATATGATTAGTTTTTCCACATACCCTATGACTACAAATCCATATCATTGTTCTACACATTAAGCATAGCTGGTGATTAAACTATCGATTACACGTAGGATCCATTAACATTACAAAAAGATTCGTATTATCCGACATATCTATGTTACGTGATTCCTCTTCCACCAGTGTTAGCGAAATAGAGGTGAGCATTGATAAAGCAGATAACGGATGAGAAAATATATGGGTGTATAGAGTATTATAAACAGTCCCGTTCACACGTTCCTCTGTCGGTAATATCAATAAGGAAATTGTCCCAACTGGTTAACAGTGTGTTGTCAAACTCTCGTGGATACTATGGAGATGACAGTGTTAGCACATATAGTAACGTAGTCCATTCGTCGAGACTGATACAACCAAGAGACCTGCATATGGCAACATCTCCCCGCTGAGTGGCTCTGACAAGGTGAGAGAGTGACGTTCGCCCCGTGAAACGATACTGCATATGCTGATCGTTCAGGTTTCACGGAGTCGGATGGATGCACTAAAACCTTATATAGTCATTAGGAAAAACCCACGCAAGCTATAATAGTAACGTTTGAGAACACCTCGGTAAATGCAACACATCCTCGTTGGGTTTACAGCAAACTCCATTTCTTAGAGAGAACAGGAGCTCTAAGGAGGACGACACCAGAAGAGGATGGGAACATTATTGTGGCAGCGGAAGTTAACCCCCTTACCAACTCAGCGGCAATAAGGCATGACTTGCAGTTAGAAGTGTCAGCCAGAACTGTAAGGAGAAGGTTACATCACGCTGGAATACACCATCGCACCCCAGCTCAGAAGGAACAGCTGACGGACCAGCACTGTGCAGGAAGACTGGCTTTTGCACAGCTCCATGTTGAGCAGGATAATGACTTATTGAGAAGAGCCATCTTTACAGATGAGAAGCATTTCTCCTCTTGTTCCCATGGCAGACTCTATTGTTGGAGGAGGGATAATACACGGTAAGATATGAACTGTCGACAGTCTTGCAATATATATGGCTTAATTGCAAATTAATAATCATAGATTTAAATACTGTAAAACGTATTACTTTGTTGAGAGTGTGGATGTGATGCAAATGTGACCAGAGTTTGCATGGTTGTTTTAGTTTTTTGGTTTATTGTGACCCCGCCTCGGCGGGATGAGGCGATTAAGGGATCACATGCTCATCACATTTACACTCCAAACACCCATTACTGTGACCCAACTTTGTGTCCGTTCCAAAGCACATGGAAAAATAAAACAAAAATGGCCGTTTCATACGCACAGGGTCTGGGTCACCAGCGTCGCGACACCCCCTTTACCACATTGCGCCGTCTTTTTCTGTCTTTCGAACGACTTTAATTATATACGCTGCTCTTGGGTGTCTGCCCTTTCCCCTCCTCCATCCTTCTTTCCTTCCATCCTCTTCTGTCTATCTTTCCTTCGTTCTTTCCTCGCTCTTCTGCCTACAGGTGGCAGTACACTCCCTTTTCTGTCTTTCCTTCATTCTTTCCTCTTCCTTCTGCCTGTGGGTGACTCTGCGCTGAGTGACAAGCCAAATGGTTTCCTGTACACCAGGACACCATTTACTAAGCTGGATGGTAACCATGTAACCAGATATTGGCGCCTGGTGGTGTAGTGGGTAACTACGGAACTCCAATCAGATTGAGCCGGTGTAGGCTTGTATCTAAGGGGTGGTTGGGGTTTACTGCTAACGTAATGCCACTCAGGGATGAGTGAGGCTTGTAACTCTCATCTTAAATGTCAGAACCAACTTGCCTAGCCCAGGGCTTCTACACTCCTTATGGGGCAATATAGGATTGGATGATGAAAATATATATATATATATATATATATATATATATATATATATATATATATTGTTACGGAACAGAGAGAGATAATGAACACTTCAAGTGAGAATACTAAAATCACTACTGTCCCGCAACGTTCCAGGTTCAAAACAAGGGAGTTAAGTAAAATTACAAGTTAAAGTTTAATGCTCAAACTAACAACTAAACATTCAGGACTCATAAGGATAATGTAATGGCAAAAACAGGTTAAATATATGGTTAACTGCAATAGCCTCTATTAACACGAATTTAGCAAGAGTAAATTTATCTAAGTCAGCCCTGATAAAATGAGAAAACCGGATAATGCTCAGTTAATGCAAGATATATTAATACAGATACAAAATATTATTAACAATGGCTGTCATCAAAAACTCCACACGAATCACAAAAACCTTACCAGGCATACGAATTAACACCTTATGCTCTACAGTACAAGAAAAAAAAGTAATAACAGTTATACTCAAATTACACAGCAGCTAGATGGTTGGAGACTTCCTGAGCACTCACAAAAATAATAAGAACTGTACAGGGGAGGACAGAGATGTGAACAAAATGAGGATTAGATCTAAGTGGCCATTAATGCAGAGACTGAGCTCATTATATAGGGGCCGGCAGAGCTTGATACAACTTGTAAGAAGGATGTGCAAATGAAGCCATAGAGGACAAAGAGTTGACACTCCTGCTCTGAACAACAGAAAGAACGACTTACTCTACTATAAGGGAGGAGAAGGGGGGAGTGAGGTAGAACACGGAAGCTTGGTCACTATGGAAGCCACGAGGCGAATCATGATCAAACATGCAGCATACTGTACGTTAGAATTATACAAAGGATGATGAAATCATAGGCTATGTAACACCTCCCCACAAAGAAAAAGAAATTTACAAAGGAAATTTCTTATTACTCTAAAACAATCTGTCTAAAGTCTAGATAAGCAATCTGCAATAACATTTTCTTTCCCCTTGACATGTTGTATGTCTAATGAATACTCCTGAAGAAGTAGACTCCATCTTGTCAACCTCTGGTTTTTATCTTTAAACTTACTAAGGAATTTCAGTGGGTTATGATCGGTATAAATGACTATGGGGTCAAAACCAGAACACAAAGAAAATGAAAAATGCTGTAAACCCAAAATCAAGGCCAAAAGCTCTTTCTCAATAGTTGAGTAGTTCTTTTGAGGTGAAGTAAACTTCTTACTGTAATAAGATACAGGGTGTTCAATACCCTGATCATCCTCTTGCAGCAAAACAGCCCCAGCTCCTGTATCACTTGCATCAACAGCCATCTTAAAAGGCTTAGCAAAATTTGGAGTAGCGAGCACTGGCTGACTTAATAGGATAACTTTAAGTTTACTGAAAGAGGATTCACAGTTATCGGTCCAAACAAATTTAACTCCCTTTTTCAGTAGGTCTGTAATTGGTGATACAAGAATTGAAAAGTTAAGAACAAATCTCCTGTAATAACCTACCATTCCCAAAAATCTTTGTAGCTCTTTCCTACTTTTAGGTCTGGGAAGATCACTTATAACCTGAACCTTAGCTCCTGGTGGTGCAACATGTCCATCACCAATTACGTACCCAAGGTACTGAACTTTAGCTTGACCAAATTCACACTTTGATAAATTAGCTACAAGATTAGCCTGAACCAAACGCTCAAGAAATTTACTGACATGGCATAGGTGATCTTTCCAGTTGTCAGTGAAGATTAATACATCATCAACATAAACAACACACCCTGCCAAACCCTCTGTTACAACATTCATGAGCTTCTGAAAAGTGGCTGGTGCATTCTTCATACCATATGGCATTACAGAACATGCAAAAGTCTTTCCTAGTGTTACAAAACATGAGATCTCCCTAGCACGTTCAGTCATAGGTACTTGCCAGTATCCCTTTAACAAATCAAACTTACTTATGTACCTAGCCTTTCTGATCTTGTCTATGCAATCTTCCACGCGAGGGAGAGGGTAAGTGTCTGTTTTGGTTGTCTGATTAACACGTCTGTAGTCGATGCAAAGCCGCTGTGACCCACCTGCCTGATGGACTAGAGTGACAGGAGAACTCCACTCGCTCTGACAGGGCTCAATCATCTTGTGGTCCAACAGGTAGCCAAGCTCCTTCTGGATGAGAGGAACTTTCACTGGGTTCACACGGTAAGGAGGCAGTTTAATTGGCTTTGCGTCTCCAACATCGACATCATGCATCAACACAGTGGTTTTTCCTGGAGTTGCACGGAACACTTGCGGGTACTCCTGCAGTAATGCCGAAAACTCCTGCCTTTCCTCGGGAGCTAGATGAGAAAGCTTAGTCTGGAGATCATTCATGATATCACGATTCTTCCCCAAACTATCACTCAGGCTCATGCTGCATGGGAGAACTTCACTTGCAGACTCGGGTGGAACAGCTACAGTGTAGACTGGGTTATTTTCGTCCCGCCTGTGATATAACTTTAGCATGTTGATGTGACAAAGTTGCTTGTTCTTTCTACAATTTGGTTTGGCGATGACATAGTTGACATCACTGAGTTTCTTCTCCACGAAATAAGGACCACTAAACTTGGCTTGAAGAGGTTGCCCATGCACCGGTAGCAGAATCAAAACCTGATCTCCTGGCTGAAAGTGGCGTAACCTGGACTTCTTATCATACTAAGTCTTCATCTTCTCCTGAGCAGCTCCTAAATTCTCTCTTGCCAGCTGTAAAGCAGTGGACAGCCATTCTTTGAACTTCATCACATACTCCAGCAGGTTGACGTCATCTTCCTCCGACAGCCAGCATTCCTTGAGTAGCTTAAGGGGTCCTCTTACTTCATGGCCAAACAGTAGTTCAAAGGGTGAGAAGCCTAGTGATTCATTTGGAGATTCTCTTGCGGCAAATACAACGAATGGAAGACCTTTATCCCAGTCTTTCTGATGTTCTAAACAGTATTTCTTGAGCATCGATTTGAGTGTTTGATGATATGTCTCCAACGCTCCTTGGGTCTGGGGATGGTAAGCTGAAGACGTGATCTGGGTGATGCCCAACTCTTTCAGAGACTGCTTGAAAACATTTGACATGAAATTACTTCCCTCATCTGACTATACCTCCTTGGGCAGACCAAACTTGGTGAAGAACCCCAGCATTTCCTTAACCACGTTCTTTGCTGAGATATTTCTAATTGGAATGGCTTTGGGATAACGAGTAGCCATATCAATCAGGGTCAACACATAAGAAAATGCTGAAGAAGTCTTAGGAAGAGGGCTCACAATATCCACCAACACACGGGTGAAAGGCGCCTCAAAAGGAGGAATGGGAACTAGAGGTGCAACCTTTTCGGTCTGATTACACTTCCCCACAACTTGACAGGTGTGACAAGACTTACAATACCAGGAAACATCTCTGAAGATACCTGGCCAGTAGAAGTGTTTCAAAATGCGTGCCACAGTCTTCCTCACTCCAAGGTGTCCTGCCAAACTGGAATCATGAGCCACTCTAATGATATCCTGCCTACAAACACGAGGGATGACAACTTTATGTACAACCTCCCATTCATAGTCGGCTGATGCTGCTGGGGGTCTCCTCTTCCTCATAAGTACTCCTGACTTTATATAATAAGAAGTAGAAGCACCAGCTGACTCTTCCTCACTGCAAGCAGAGTTAGCTAGACCTTTCAACTCAGGGTCAGCAACCTGCAACTCATCCAACTCTTGACGAGACAAATTATCAACACTACGGGGTACTGCCTCATCTGGTGAGTGGTCCAAATTAGCAAGAAAAGTGTCAGCTAGGATAACATCATCATCATCATTATCCTCTAAGTCACCAGTAACTTTAGACTTAGCCCTAGTGACAGCACATGCAGAGAACACGGCAGGGATATCACAATCCTGGGTCACAGTCACTGGTTCACTAGACAACTGAGGAGCTGGACACACTTGACTTCCACCAATATCATTTCCAAGTAAGAAAGTTACACCTGACATTGGGAGTGTCTCAACCAACCCAACCATAACGGAACCATTAACAAAACCAGACTCTAAATTCACTCTGCACAGAGGGACAGAGAAGTAATTATTCCCTACACATTGTAAGATTACAGTTTCATCAGAGGAATTAACATTAGAGCCTAGAACACTGGTCAGCATAAGGGATTGGCAAGCACCTGTATCACGATATATTTTAACTGATTTCCTGTCATTACTGTGCAGAGGACTGACAAAACCATCAGACAGGAAATTAGCACATGAACTCGTGAGAGTGTCACCCACGTTACTGCTCAAAAGAGGAGCTTCATCATGAGAATTTGATTTACCCCTCAAAGCAGGTTCAGTTAACTCGGTTAAAGAATTATGGGAACTCTCAAGGGTGGACACTAGACCAATGGACTGAATATTTAAAGACTCCTTTTTGTTCACATCACGCTGTCTCCTGAAACATTTCTCCGTAGTATGACCAAGCTTACTACAATAAGTACATTTACTTATCTGAAATCTAGAGGTGGAGCTGGTATTTATCCTGAGAAACATCATCTTTATTCTCTTTCCTGTTACCTGTACTCTGAGTAGAGGCAACGTAATTTCTCTCAGCTCTCCTTTTTTCTTTATAATATCTCTTGTGAGTGAGAACATATTCATCAGCTAAAACTGCAGCATCAGACAAATTATCTCTTCTTTTCTCATCAAGATATAGGCTTACATCTTTATTAATACACCTCTTGAAGTCCTCCAGCAAAATCATCTGCTTAAATTTATCAAAATCAGAATTTACATTCTTAGAATTTAACCACTGCTTTAACAGATTTTCTTTGATTTTTGCATACTTAACATAGGATTGCTTATCATGCTTATAAGTTGTCCTAAATTTTACTCTATAGGCTTCAGGAACAAGCTCATAGGCCATAAGAATCAAGCTCTTAACTACATCATAATTATCATATTGATCCTGAGGCAAAGATGCATAAGTTACTTTAGCTTTACCGGTGAGAACAGTTTGAAGGAGTACTGGCCAATACTTTTTGGGCCAATTAAAACCTGTAGCTACCCTCTCAAACAACTGAAAATACTTTGTTAAATCAGATTCATTAAAAGGAGGGACAAGGTTAACATTTTTAGCCACATCAAAATCATCAGAGCTAGATGATCCAGTTCCACTTTGTTTCATGCGATACTCATGGTCTGCCTGAATCCTACCAATTTCAATTTGTGCCCGTGCCTCCTTAGAACGTGCCTGAAACTCAGCCTCCTTAGCACGAGCCTCCTACAGGACTAGCTGTAACTTAGCTATTTCAATCTGCGTTTGCTCATCTGGAGGAGTTACAATAAACAAGCTTTTATTAATCATGTCAACAATTTGATCTTTAGACTGATGACAGCGAACAGCAATTCCCAATTGTTGAGCAACAAGCTTAAGTTCATTCTTTGTTCTGTTTTCTACATCACACACTGTTTGCACATTTGACAAAAAATCTTTGGGTTCATCAAGAGTAGTAATAGTAGATATTATGAATAAATCACAGTCACAAAATATCAAGCAATATCCTTATGATAATATCCTGAATATCCTGATAAGAGGTCGCCAAATTTATGTCATGGAACAGAGAGAGATAATGAACACTTCAAGCGAGAATACTAAATCACTACTGTCCCGCAACGTTCCAGGTTCAAAACAAAAGAGTTAGGTAAAATTACAAGTTAAAGTTTAATGCTGAAACTAACAACTAAACATTCAGGACTCATACGGATAATGTAATGGCAAAAACAGGTTAAATATATGGTTAACTGCAATAGCTTCTATTAACAGGAATTTAGCAAGAGTAAATTTATCTAAGTCAGCCCTGATAAAATGAGAAAACCAGATAATGCTCAGTTAATGCAAGATATATTAATACAGATACAAAATATTATTAACAATGCCTGTCATCAAAAACTCCACACGAATCACAAAAACCTTACCAGGCATACGAATTAACACCTTATGCTATTCAGTACAAGAAAAAAAAGTAATAACAGTTATACTCAAAAGTACACAGCAGCTAGATGGTTGGAGACTTTCTGAGCACTCACAAAAATAATAAGAACTGTACAGGGGAGGACAGAGATGTGAACAAAATGAGGATTAGATCTAAGTGGCCATTAATGCAGAGACTGAGCTCATTATATAGGGGCCGGCAGAGCTTGATACAACTTGTAAGAAGGATGTGCAAATGAAGCCATAGAGGACAAAGAGTTGACACTCCTGCTCTGAACAACAGAAAGAACGACTTACTCTACTATAAGGGAGGAGAAGGGGGGAGTGAGGTAGAACACGGAAGCTTGGTCACTATGGAAGCCACGAGGCGAATTGTGATCAAACATGCAGCATATTGTACGTTAGAATTATACAAAGGATGATGAAATCTTAGGCTATGTAACAATATATATATATATATATATATATATATATATATATATATATATATATATATATATATATATATATATTATTGAGAAAAATGGTGGGTGGACTGTATATTAGGTAATGGTAATAGTAAATATCAGAGCAACTGAGTCTTTCATCCCCTTCAGTGTTTATTATTACGATTATAATATTATTCAGAGAGAAAACAATTTATTGATTTCGCTTTACTAATCATAATTCAAAGTAAGACGCTTATCCACGTTCTGGTCGGATCCGTCACTTATGTGATTAACCCGTAGCTTAGACAAAATGTAAAGGAGACCCGACCATCCGTTTGTTTCATAGCTTACTCACGGGACACAGGTGTGCTATACTTTCATCATCTATTTAACTACACATGTGTAGTTTGAAATTAAAACGTCAATTGCTATGGGCAAGGAATATTATAAAATGTTACCTGTCAGTGTTTCCTAGCTATGCCTATATAATCACAGGATGTATTCTGGGTTAATATTATACTGTGTTGCCTAACCACATTAATTCATGTGACATGGGAATAACGTAATAATAAAATCGCTAGTCTGTTACATATATAGAAGTATGTGGATTACATATTTCATAGAAATATTGGTCGTGATTGTAGTGAGATAAGGAGACGCTCCGTCAATGTGCGTTACCATGCCTTAGATGTATACTCTCTCTCTCTCTCTGTCAGTGTGTGTGTGTGTGTGTGTGTGTGTGTCTGTCAGACACGCGAATCGAAATTCTCGAACTCTGAACCCAGACGCTTTGGCGTTGGCAGTGCTGACTGCATCACCAAATTGTGACCGGGGCTTTACTACAGATATAGCTACAATAACAAAAATATGGTTAGTCACCTTAACAACAGCAGACAACATGCCTGATGGACTAAAATAACAGGGGTTCCGAGGTGCGGCAACACAGAGTGCCCACGCCGCCACCCCGACCGCACCACGCTTGTTTAATAGTTGCCAATGTTGAATTATTCCAGGCTTTGACGAAGACATTTACGGCCTGTCGAATGTTACATTTCTTCCAGAATGCAGCAATAATCATTATGGTGGGGGTTGCAGGTATGTAAGGTGAAGCAGGTGAGTCAGGTGTGGCTCTGGAGGTGGAGGTGGAGGTGGCTGGTGAGTCACGTGGGTCAGTGGAGGAGGAGGGGACGGTGGCAGGCGAGTCAGGGGAGGTGATGAAGGGAGGATCCTCCCTCTCCTCCTCGCTACTGCTCACATTTTTGGCAATTTCCTTCATCTCTTTTTGTTTGTCTGTTTTATTCCTCATCTTGTTGTAGATATATTGGCAGTATAACAACTTGGTATTCGCGAAATAACCGTCATTATTGTAGAAACTGGGTATCTATTCTAACTTACCGTTATTGCCGAAAACGTTATTGTCGAAGTTGTTATTGGTGAGATCTTACTGTAGACTCCTCCTGAGCACCTTCCTCACAAGTCTCTAGGTCACTACTGGTGCGTCATGTGGGGCTGGGGGTCACTTACTCAGGGGAAATGGCGGTTTTGTGGCACTCCTTGCCTCTACCTCGCATTGTGTGAGGTAAACTCGTGCAGTCAAGGTTTTTTGGTTATTATTTTTGGTCTCTCACGTATTATGCGATTCGTGCACTCTGAGCTGGCACAGTAGGCGAGCCCACTGTATATAGGAACATACAAAAAGATGACACAAAAATAAGGAACAAACCAGACGAGGCACAGGTAAGAGCTAAATCTGTTTAACCTTTATCTTACTCTTAACAGAATGAAACTGTCTGGCGGTTACTGAAACCAGAGACAAAGTTCCATATATTCGGCAAAAGCATTTATCATGGATCTTTTTACCTTTTATTGATCCAGATTTTTCTATTATTAATACAATCTTTTATAATGGTCGAAGCATCATCAAAGTTCACAGTCTGCAGATGAGTGGTGAACTCAGTGATGCCCAATATATGAATGATTCAAATACTGCTATGCACTCTTCTCAAAAGACATTATATACAACAAACGATAAACATTCAGCAGATACTACTAACATTACAGCAGAAGACATGGCCTTGAAGTGACTGACATACGTCTCCACTTATAGTTTCACAAAACATTTTTAAAACCTTATATGCAAACATTAAAATGACAAGACAATCGCACTCAGAGAGCACGGGCCTCCGCCAACGCCTATAGGCTACCAAGCAACACAGATCACCACCAAACTATATTAACCTTTTGAGATATGTTGTAAACAAACTAGAGATGTGCCGGATATCTGCATCCGCATCCGGATCTGTGATTTAATGAATATCCGCATCCACATCCTTACCACACGCAAAGAGGATGTGGTGTATATACAAAAAGAAAGTTGAATAACAAGAACTGGCAGCTTTGAATGCTTCTTATCACTCCTTCATAAAGTGCAGTAGGACCAGATTTAGCATAATTAATATAAATTTAGCATATTTCTCCAAAATATCGTTAGTTTTGAATAAAATTTAACATTGTCAAATTGTTCACATAACCAGAGATATTTTGTCCATTTTAAACACTCACAAACATGATTACTTATTAATATGATGATTTTTGTTATAAGAACAGAAATGTATCGGATTTCCACATCCGCATTATTTTTAAATCCGCATTTTGCATCTGCATCCGCGTTTGTGATAAACATCTGCATCTGTATCTGCATCCACATTTGCGATTTAACAAACACCTGCATCAACTGAGCATTCATATCCGCACTTGCGATTTAATAAACATCCGCATTTACATTAGCATCCGTGGATGTCTGAATTCAGACATCCGATACATCTCTGAAACAAAGAACCAAGGGTGAATGCATAATCTCTTACAACTTTCGCTGGCGGAAGTAATGACCGTTTGGGTTCATAGACATTAACATTTAAAAGTCACTGGAATAAGTATATTACAATCACTGGATGAATATATACTTAGAGATGAATTATGGTAAAAATATGTAGCATAACTAACTATATTTCCCATGCAGAAGACGACGGCTACATTTACAGAGTAATACATTACTGCAATTAATTTTGCTATCCTTGATATTTTTTCACAGAGTAGCATGCTTCACACACACACACACACACACACACACACACACACACACACACACACACACACACAATGCCATCAGTTGGCACATGAGGAAACTAGGTTTATGAAGCTGAAATAGGAGCGTGCATAGCCTAATTGGCATCTGCTCACAGGTTAAGATGCGTAATAGGCCACACACACACACACACACACACACACACACATATGGAAATTTTATGCATCCGACTCGGGATATAGGAAGTAAAGCCTGTTTTCGAGATAGAGTAGTCCACCTATGTTACACCAGTAGCTGGCTTATCCTCTTCATCATTCACCTGGGCACTATAGCCTATTTGATCTTGTCTGAGAAGAAAAGAGCCTTAAACTTTTGAAAGCTAGCAGTTGACTGGTTGTATGAGTACAGTTATTACATAGGTCTGCAAAATCAAAGTCATTAAAATTTGTTTTAATTCTGACTAGATATCTTTATTGCACTTATGAACACAGTAAAAAACACATTTAGAATGTTTCCATCACATTACATTTTAACACAAAATAAATAAAAAAATAATTAAAATAGCAAATTATAAATCTCAGTCGATCTACTGTATACAATATTGTTCTAAATGAATTGAAAATGAAAATGTTTATTCAATGAAATTTTTTAAACACGTACATGAAGGAAACAACAAAATATATTTCTTGTCTCATATTATAACCTCTCTAGTCTTTGTAACTTCTCAATTTTTTGGCTAAAAAAAACTTCGTTTTGGTGGCCAGTCGTCTGTACTCTTTCAGGTGCATCCTTATGATTCATACAAGGGTAGTCTGCCGTCCTACTGACATCCCAACGTTCCTGGTACCTTCTTTCCATGTCCTTAATACTGTATCCTGATGGGATTTTTAATCCTGTTCCTCACTCATTGCTCCAAGATTTTCTGAGAATAATTCCAAATGCGAATGCTAAAAGTGAACTTTCAGATTCATGATGCAACCCAACTCCTTAAACTTGACCGACACAATTAATATCTCACATTTTCTTTGTAAATCGGATCCTTATTGTTACCTAAAACCTAAAAAAATACTTTTCTAAAAGATACTCAAGCCTCTCGTTCCAGGTCGTTCATTGCACCATCAAATTCTGCATCAGAAATCAGTTTTCTTATATCAGGTCCAGTAAATATTCCTCTTTCAATTTAGCTTCGACAAACGAGAAAAAGTTGAGCATAAATACATGAGACAGGTCCATCTCTCGATAGGGCTATGATAAACTGCTTTATTAAACTGAGCTAAGTATGAAGCGGTCGTAGCAGCACTTTATCTGGATTTGCCAAGTCTGATGATGTTTTTGGCACCAAGCTATAGATTTTTTTTTCTTTCTAGACATTCCTTCTGAACCCATTTTAAATCCTTGGCTCTGCTGTCCCACTCATAGTGAAAACATGGGAATTTTGTATACCCTGACTGCTGACCCAGTAAGATAAGCAGGATTTTCAAGTCCCCACATACGAACCAAAGGTGTTCATTGAAGCTGATTTTTCTCAAGAAGATTTGCAAAATTTTGGTACAGTGAGCAACAAGCATTGATGCATATTATTGCCATTAAGAAGAAGTACCCCCTTCAGGCTTCTTTAAGATGAATCTATAAATAATCTGCATTAAACGAATAATCTCTTCCAAGTTTCTTCATTAGGTCACTTATGTCAGTGCAATAAACCAAGGATCCATCTTTCTTGAAATATGGTGCAAACTCTTTTTCTCTGTTTCGGTACCAAGAGAAATTTGTGTCTGGATGTAGCAAGTTTTTATTTTTTAACTGGAATCCCAAGAGTTCTGCAGCATCTTTGGGGAGACCGAGCTCTCAACTAAATCATTAAGCTGATCCTAAGAGACTGGCTGTGGCTCATTGCTTGAACACATTGGGATAAATTCATCGCCAACTGCAGCACTTTCTTCCTCTGAGTGAGTGTCTACATAATGAAGACTATCAGGTGGAGTAGGAATTGGTAATTCAGGTTCATGTGGTACAGGTCTTATTGCTGATGGAAGATTAGGATAAAGTTTCTGATTCTTTTGCAGTATCCTTGAATTGTGAAGGAACAAAATTAAAAATCGTTACTATGATATGGGGGGTTCCCTCCATATCATCGGAATACTAAAAGCAAGAGCCTTCTTTTTACCTTTTGTCCATTGTCTTAATTCCTGAACACAAACAGAGCAGACACTAAGGGGACCACTTTTTGTCCTGCTCACCAAGTTTTATTCTAAGGGAGGCGAAATAAGCATTCTAAAGAAGCTATGTTATGTTCTGTCTCTGCTTTTTCACTACAAATTTTCCACAAATGTAGCAATAAAGATCAGGACTGTTCACACAACCTCTAGAGTCTAGACGCCATAATATGATCGTTAACGGTAAAGCAAATTTATAATTATCTGTTAAGAAAAAAAATCAATAAATATCACTCCTTCAATATAACACCACTGTTTTTAGTAAATATCACTGTGATAAAAAAAGAAAAAAAAAAAACTTCATTGAAAGTAATTTACAAGCGCACTAGTGAACTAAGTCACACTTAGATGTGTTTCCTGCACTCCAGTCCTGGTGGCTCATCACTGCTGTGTTCCAGCTATATTTTGACTTATTTTCGAATGAAATTACTGTGTTGTTTTAGACATGGATTTTAATATTAGAGAATACAGTACTATATTCAAGTATATTATCAGTGTAGTATAATATTCATATGTAAATAATTATATAGTCCAAAATGATAAAAAAAAAAAAAAACTATAGTTAAAAAAAAAAAAGGTGTGAAAAAAAAAATGTTACGTGATGGAGAAGTATGGGTTTCATTTTTGAATTCAGCGCCAAAAAATATAGAATAATCGCATGCAATAATTAAAACAATTTTTCATTGAATACCAGTGTCATTAATGACACGTTTAAATTATTTTTATTATATGGGTTACAGTAATCATTTGACAACACGACTTCCCAGATAAAATATTATATATAGTCACGAATATTTGCAAAGGTTAAGTTAACAACGGGGCCATACAACGTTGATCAGATGGGCTAGATAAGTGTGAAATTTTGAATTCTGTGGACAAATAAAAGCACATCAAGGTAAAGCTTTACGGGTACCTTGATTTTTCCATGTTCAGGCAAATTAAGGTAAATTGTCAATATTGCTATAGTTTGTACAATCCAGCCTAGTAGAGCATGGTAATTTCAATGAAAAATGGCTGGTAGATACGGGTGGAAAATCTATGTCACTGTCACTTTTAAATATATGCCGCAGCCAATACCTTGTCACAGTTCTGTTGTAAATTGTAACTAGATGTTCGAACTAAAACCATTCAAAATTTACTGGTGATGCAAAAGTAGAAGGCGTAATGCAACCTGATGCTGCAGAAAAACTCTGTCAAGTAAATTGGAATATTCTTCTGCTTAGTCAAGTGGGACAACAGACGAGCGGTGTAACCCCCTCCCTCCGTGTCTAGCCTATCTCATAAATTTGTAAGGCCCCATTTTAACATTATTGATGCAGATAACTGCATACTCCCTGAGGAGGGGGGGACACAATCTGGCCGCACTATGGGGTGGTACTACTACTCTGCGGCCAGGTTGTGTTAGGAAGAATACTGCCACCGTATTCCCTGCGTGTCGTAAAGGGCGACTAAAAGGGGCGGGGTGAGGGGACTAGGGACCCCCTCCTCTGTTTTTTAGTTCCTAAAAAGAGACAGGCCAGAGAAAGGGATGGGGGATGGAGTTATCCCCGTACCCTGAAGATTGGGTCTATGAATGTGCGTGGATGTAGTACGATTGAGGCTAAAAGGGAGGAGATTGGGAGAATGTTTGTGAGAAGAAAGTTGGATGTGTTAGCTTTGAGTGAAACGAAGATGAAAGGGAAGGGTGAGACTATGTTTGGAAGTGTGAGTCGAAGATTGTCAGGTGTTGATAGAGGAAGAGCAAGAGAAGGTGTGGCCTCGTTAATGAGTCCGGAAGTACAGCAGTGTGTGATTGAATGGAAGGAAGTGTCACTGAGATTGATGTGGGTGAAAGCGAAATTTGAACGTGAGTTGTGGGTGTTTGTGAGTGCATATGGGCCTGGTAATGAAAGGGATGAAGAAAGAGAGGGAGTCTTTCTGGAATGATGTTGATGAGTGTCTGCAGAATTTTGGAGCGAATGTGAATGTGGTAATGATGGGAGATCTGAATGCTAGGGTGGGGAATGTAGCAGTTGAAGGTGTAGTTGGTATGCATGGTGTGCCTGGAAGAAATGAAAATGGGGAACGAATGATATAATGTGTGTTGAGCGAGAGATGGTGATTGGAAATACGCTGTTTGAGAAGAATCGTTTTTATAAGTATACATGGGTGAGACAGGAGGGTGGAATATTTGTGGATAAAGCATTGATGGCCTATGTGGTTGTGTCTAGGAATGTAATAGGGATATTGTTGGATGTGAGAGTTCTGAGAGGGGAGGGTGGAGGTATATCTGACCACTACCTGGTGGAGGGAACGTTAACAGTAGGTAAGAGATGTGTGAGAGCTAGAAGGGTTAGGTGTGGCAGAGAAGTTTTGAAAGTGAGTGAGTTGGATAGAAGAGAGAAAATGATAGAGTATCAGGAGAAATTGAAAGATGAGTGGAACGCAGTGAAAGATCAGGAAAATGGCAGTGTGGAGGAGGAATGGCAGTTGTTCAAGAGTGCTGTGGTGGGGCATGCAGAAGAGGTGTGTGCTGTGAGACGTGTGGGTGGTGGTGTAAGAAAAGGAAGTGAATGGTGGTGTGAGGAAGTAAGTATGGCTGTGGCTGAGAAGAGACGTGCATTTGAAGTGTGGCTGCTGAGGAAGGATTATGTGTCATATGAGAGGTATAAGGAAAAGAGGAATAGGGCGAGAAAGGCTGTACGTGATGCTACAGTGGCAGCAGATGAAAGGTGGGGTAGGCAACTGACTGAGAATTTTCAACAGAATAAGAAAATGTTCTGGAAGGAGGTGAAAAGGGTGCGAAATGGAGAGTCTGGGAAGGAAGAGCGAGTAAAAGCAGAGGATGGAAGGATGTTAACTGAGATGGATGAAGTAAGGAAGAGATGGGCAGAGTATTTTGTGAGATTGTTAAATGCAGAGGAGGAAAGGGTGGCTGAGATTGTGACGGATGGAAGGGTGCAAGGAATAAATGTGTTGGGAGAGCTGAATGATTCTTTGATCATGAAGGAGGAAGTGGAGAAGGCAGTAAAGGAGATGAAAACAGGGAAAGCTGTAGGTATGGATGGGTGTGCTGTGGAATGCCTGAAGGGTGGTGGAGTGACTATTGTTGACTGGTTAGTAAGACTGTTTAATGTGTGCTTTGTGAAAGCTATGGTGTCAGTTGACTGGGCTTGTGCCTGTGTGGTCCCTTTGTATAAAGGCAAGGGTGATAAGTATGAATGTACTAGCTTTAGGGGTATAAGTCTGTTGAGTGTTGTAGGTAAGGTGTATGGTAGAGTGTTAATTATGAGAGTTAGAGAGGATACAGAGGAAGTAATTGGTGATGAGCAGTGTGGCTTTAGGAGAGGGAGGGGATGCATGGATCAGGTGTTCGCTGTGAGACAAGTGTGTGAAAAGTTTTAGCGAAAGGCAAGGATGTGTTTTGGGCATTCATGGATTTAGAGAAAGCGTATGATAGAATTGATAGGGAGGCTTTGTGAACTGTTTTAAGATTGTATGGACTTGATGGTAGGTTACTAAAAGGGGTGAAAAGTTTTTATGTAAATAATAGAGAGTGTGTAAGAGTGGGAAATGCTGTGAGTAATTGGTTTCCCGTGAGAGTGGGGCTGCGACAGGGATGTGTGATGTCGCCTTGGTTGTTTAACCCCTACACCGCGGGCATGTTTACCGATGTTTTGCGTGTGCCGCGGGGTTATTCGGGCTCCGACAGACTTTCAAAAAATATTTGCCAAAAATCAGTTATTAGTCCTAGAATATTAAAATTACATATGCTTATGGCACATACCTTCAGCTTTCTCCTGGAATGTTTGTTGAGCCTTCGTCTGTTACCGTAGGACTTGTGGAGACCTCTGAAGTTGGGTAACGAAGTCTCCACTTTACACTTCCCGACAACCCGTAATGATTACCACAGCCAGATATTAACACTATAAACACTACTCTATGATTTTTAAGTAGTTTGGGATCCATACTCCAAAAAAAAACCCACTGTGAAAGCAATGAAAATTACGAGCGCGTCTGATCGTCGCACTGGCATTAGTTCGCTCTTGGTACTCTGTCATTTATTATTCATAAAACCCCTCACACTTTATATTTCTATTACTATATAACACTTATATATATCTACAGTCTTTATCCATAAGTTTCCTTCAGTAGTATTAGTTTATTGTCACTGTAGGGATTCAATTTCTTTCAGTAAAATACGTAGCATTCACTTTCTCGTCCTGTATACTAGCATTGAGAGTGAATGTCACTTTCATCTTCACTCTCATAACTCATAGTATTCAGACATGCTAGAGTGAAACTTTCACTTTCATTACTCCTAGGGTATATACTCGTATTCTTATAATACTACTCATTTACATTTCTATTTACGTTCTCTATTTTATTTACGTTATTTACATTTCCATTTTATTTACACTGTGTTATGCACTGTCTCTTGAAGTAACTTATAAAACTATTTTCCATTGTTCACGTATATTGACATTCATTACTTTCACTTGCTGTTTACACATTATTTACACATTATTTACAATTCCACTTGCACTGTTTTACTCAATAGAAAGATCGTAGTCACTCTTTTATCAATTGTCAGCCCTTTACCTCTTTCCACACGAGGTTTAGTAGGGGGTAAAGGTCACAGGGCCCTTTGCATGGGGGAGAAAAAGTCCCTGAAGTCAGCAAGAAGAAACAGACGTACCTCTACTTCGGAAGATGAGAGTAAACTGATAAGGGAGGGCCGTGGTAGAGGCCTACTTAGGGGATATTCAGTGCTACCAATGTTAGCTCTTGATACAGCTATGTATAGCACAAATGACTGGCAGGAAATCTAGACAATACATTATAAATTAGGTAGTTCCAGGTGAATGTAAATATCACTTAGGCTTCTCCCTTCCCTCCTTACGTGTATATTTATTACGAAAATAGATTATACGGCATATTTCAAGGGGAAAAAAACAGCGAAAATTAGCGAACGAGTGCACATGGGGTGTTGTCAGGTGATAATTAGCCAATTCCAGGTGTATGGCACTCTCACTTACCTTATTTCTTTCTTGTATATATTATTTGGTATAATAATAGGACGTAGGGCTTATTTCAATGGATGAAATCAGTGAAAAATTCCAGGGAAGATTTACTTAGCTTTAGCACAGCCGGGCAGGCGAGAGGATAGGGTAATGGAGGGGGGGTAGGGAGGGGAGTCAAGAACGGGGAGAAATGGCTAAATTGTCAACAATGGATGGGAGTACAGATGAGATTAGGAGTGCTGACTAGTGTTGGACATTGGCAGTACTGATAGATGATACAAGCCCCCATTTGGAAGCCCGGGTGAATTCAAAATAACACAGAATCACAAAAGCGAGGCCGCGCGGTATGATCCCTTGCTCCCAAGCGTCACGAAAGTGACGCCCCGTGGTTAAGGGGTTAATATTCGTATGGATGGTGTTGTAAGGGAGGTGAATGCAAGAGTGTTAGGTGGATCTCTGAGTCTGGTGAATGTTGATGATGGAGAGTGGAATCTGAAGCAGCTGCTGTTTGCAGATGATACTGCACTGGTGGCTGATTCAGAGGAGAGATTAAGTCAGTTGGTAGAGGAATTTGGAAGGGTGTGTGAAAGGAGGAAATTGGAAGTAAATGAGAATAAGAGTAAAGTGATGGAAGTGTACGAGGTTGGTAGATGGTAGGGGGATGAATATAGTTTTGAATGGTGAGTTGCTTGAGGAGGTAGAGTGTTTTAAATATTTAGGGTCACTTGTTGCTGTGGATGGAAGAATAGATGCAGAAGTGAAGTTTAGAATGAATGAAGTAGGTAAGGTGCCGGGAGGAATGAAAAAAGTGTTTAGATGTCGTTCGCTTAGAATGGATGTAAAGAGAAGGCTGTATGAGGGTGTTGTGGTACCAACTGCGTTATATGGGGCTGAAACATGGAATATGGGTGCAGCAGAGAGGAAAAGTTTGAATGTAATGGAGATGAGGTGTCTGAAGAGTATGTGTGCAGTGACGCATATGGATTGAGTGAGAAATGATGAAGTGCGAAGGAGAACTGGAGTTGTTCGGGAGATGGCGGTAGAGTTGAACAGAGGGTGTTGCAATGGTTTGGGCATATGGAGAGAATGGATAATGAGCAATTGGTGAAAAAGGTAACTAGATCTGATGTGAGAGGTGTAAGGCTGATAGGGGGACCACGAATAGGATGGATGGACAGTGTGAAGAGAGTGTTGGATGCGAGAGGGATGTCTGTTGAGCAAGGAAGAGTGGCTGTGCATGACAGAAATAAATGGAGAGAAATTGTGAATGAATAAATGATGACGCAGCCCTGAGGGAATATTCTCCCGCATTTGGTCTGATCAGCTAGTCAGGTCAGGTGCGGGTAAGGGGATGGGTCTATTATGATGTGGCAAGGGTAAACCAGCTCTGCTGTCGGCCCCTGCTGAGGATGTCACTGATTGCACTGCGCAGTTGACCCTTGTGCGGTGTGATGCGGTGAGGTTCTGGCCCTTCTCCCCTTTGGGGCTAAGATGCGAATGAATGTTTGAATGGATGAATAAATGGGGAGTATGTCGTCCTGTCTCGGCTACCTCCCTTTCCTTGGGGGAAGCAGCCTAGGTATATAGTTAGATAGATAGAACTGCATACAATATATTATTCTGGCAACCTTATCGTCAAACGGTTACTGTAATCCATATAATAAAAATAATTTAAAACTCTTCGTTAATACTGCCAGCTTTCCGAAGCTTAACGTTCTTCGCTTCTCAGATAAGATTAAAAAAAAAAAAAAAGCTATAACGCCATCTATCTCTGGTACGCTAAAAATGACATATGTTAGTGGGTGTGTTTTATGATGAGCTAGGGATATCAGAGTATCATATTAGAAGGGATGTTTGTGATTATGCTAGGAATATATTTTGGAATTGGAAGGTATGTTTGATATTAAAAGAATGTAACATTATGGTATCAGTGGTTGTATTTTTAGATGTGGGAGTGCCTCTAGGAAGGCTCTGACAATCTATTTCTCACTAATGAGTAATGAAGGCGAGTAGCTTCATTCCCATAGCCATAGACTTTGCCAACTTTAGCAAAGCCACACCAAACCACATCAAATCACATACCATACCACCCTCTCACACTACACCATACAAAATATTCCTCCAACATAACAGCACATTGAGGGCATCTAAGGTAGGACGCTGAATATTCCACATCTAGTACCATGTTTCTTGCGATGAAATGCTACGGATATCAAATTATGGCATTCGTTGGAGGTGATTAATGATATGCTACTACGTAGATATCACACTATGGTATTTAGTGGGGGTGTTTTTTTTTTGTAGGTTATGATAAACACCACATTACAGCATCAGTGCTTTTGTTCTAATGCCAAGTTTTTGAAGTTATGTGAATGAGCAGTGAACATGTTATTATGGATTTTATCGAAAAAAAAAAAATTCAGGGATAAAGCATGAGCATAACCAGCTACAACACAGTCCCAAGCCGACCACTATATCAACTCAGTCCTATAGATTATGTTGACTGTAAAGTGAACTGCTTATGCATCATGATATATGTAAATCAATAGAATCCCCTCCCCGCCTTTTTTTTTAATAATAGCATGCAAGCCCGTTTCTGGTTACACCACCAAGGGGACATCTCCCAGTCCACCTACTTTTCCTCATGGACCAAGTTTCATCCCATTATTAAACCATTTCCTCCACTGACCTATTATCCCCTCATCTACACATTTTCCAAATGGACTCATTTCCCTCTGGGATCTAGTTCCCTATTGACTTTTTTTTCACCTCCATGAACCAATTCTCGTCCTACAATCTGTTTTCCCCTAGACTGTTTTTTTTTTTTTTTTCATAATCCTATTTTCTATCATAGATATATTTCTGCAACAGACCTTTTTTTTTTTCTTGAACCTATATACCCGAATATGCCAAATTTCTCTCAAATTATCTGACTCCCATGAACCTGTGTTCACCATAGACTCATTTTCTCCATGGATTCATTGTTCCTCCAAGAACCTGCTTCTTCCATGTACCTATTTTCTCCATGGACCTACTTTCTCCATGGACCTATTTTCTCCGTAGCTATTTCTCCTTTTGATCACAAACCAAATCTCCACATGAACCTGCTTTTTCACTTGTACCTATTTCTTCTATGGAACTATTTCATCCATAATCCAATTTATTTCATGGACCTATTTCTTCCATGGATCGATTTCTTCCAAGGACTTACTTTTTCCATGGACCTATTTCTTCCATTGACCTATTTCATCCACGGACCTTTTTAAACCATGATGTATGATTCCACTTGGGTCCATTTCTCCAAGGTCGTATTCCCCATGGACCTATTATGACGAGGGACCTATGTACACCATAGACCTATTTCTCAGTGGACCAATCTTCACCCATCCACGACCATCCCACCCATATAACTACACACTCACCCAGTACAGCAAGGACCAGAAAGCCACATATCCACCCTAAAAGCTCACCCACTAAGGTCGCCCAAACCCATTCCCCCACCCTGCCCACCCCACATCACTTGACCATTCACCCCACTTGCCCCATTCACCCTGTCCACGCACCACACTCCACCTACTTTGACCACCACACCCGATTACCCCACCCATTTCACCCATCCACACCACCCATCCTATATGTCTGCCCACACTGCCCATCCACTCCACATCCTGTCCACCCACCCCATCCATCCTCCTCATCTGTCCACCAACCCAACCATCTGGCCATTAAGCCCTCACCGTGATATGATGAACTGCAACTTTACACACATACACACACACACACACACACACACACACACACACACTCACATATATTCACACACACACCGCTCGCTGGTGCAGTGGTAACGTTCCCGCTTGCCAACTGGTGGACGGGAGTTCGCGCCTCGCTCAGGTTGTGAAAAAGTTTCACTGACGAAGTGGGTGTTTACTGTCCCCCTTGAGCAAGGGGACGGGTGTGTGCGTGTGTGAAGGTCACAGCCTTGCCCTTAGATCGGACTATATGAGCTCTCAGCTCCCTTCCGGGAGGGTAAAAGCTGACGATCACGACCATCAAGTGATCCTGACCGAACCGGTGAATTACACACACACACGGCCAGAATAATAATATATTGGCTTGTTCTCCAATGCTCCAACACATAGAACAGTTCTGGTCACTGTTAATTAATCACATTCTGTATTCCTGTACTACCAGGCTATTTAGCATAGTCTCTTAGGCATGGGTAATGTCCTTCATGCCTTGGTGGCACTGCTGAATATATACCCAAATTATTCTTTAACATGAACTCTTCTGGAACAACCTCAGTTATAGCATCTTAACCCCACTGACATACAATTGCCTCTTTGATGGTTATGAGATAACTACTCGTCGTATAAAATAGTTCCATATCGAGGCAATTTTGAACAATTAGGAATTACAGAGGGCTCGCACATTGTATGAGTGGATGGGCGGGCCTGGTCCTCGTGCAGTGTGAAATCGCGCACTGTGAATCCATCATCTTATGGGAAAAATTACATATGGGTGGTACCCCATCATACCTTGACATTTTTTTACCCTTAGAGACATAATACAGGGAAAATTTTTCAGACATGTACAGCTCCGGTCAGAATTTGGTGATACAGCCAGCACTGCCAACGCCAAAGCGTCTGGGGTTCAGAGTTCGAGAATTTCGACTCACGTGTCTGACACACACACACACACACACACACACACACACACACACACACACACACACACACTGACAGAGAGAGAGAGAGCGAGAGAGAGTACACATCTAAGGCACGGTAACGGACATTGACGGAGCGTCTCCCTATCTCACTACAATCACGACCAATATTTCTATGAAATATGTAATCCACATACTTCTATATATGTAACAGACTAGCGATTTTATTATTACGTTATTCCCATGTCACATGAATTAATGTGGTTAGGCAACACAGTATAATATTAACCCAGAATACATCCTGTGATATATAGTCATAGCTAGGAAACACTGACAGGTAACATTTTATAATATTCCTTGCCCATAGCAGTTGACGTTTTAATTTCAAACTACACATGTGTAGTTAAATAGATGATGAAAGTATAGCACACCTGTGTCCCGTGAGTAAGCTATGAAACAAACGGATGGTCGGGTCTCCTTTACATTTTGTCTAAGCTACGGGTTAATCACATAAGTGACGGATCCGACCAGAACGTGGATAAGCGTCTTACTTTGAATTATGATTAGTAAAGTGAAATCAATAAATTGTTTTCTCTCTGAATAATATTATAATCGTAATAATAAACACTGAAGGAGATGAAAGACTCAGTTGCTCTGATATTTACTATTACCATTACCTAATATTTAGTCCACCCACCATTTTTCACAATCATTTTCTGTAGCCTCAGCGTTAATGATGCCAGAAACCTTTGCATCAGATCAAGAATTTCGACTTGCGTGTCTGACACTGATAGAGAGGGAAGAAGGGAGGAAATCATCTGAGATTTCTTTGTATCATACGGATCTGAGGGTTACCAGTCCCCGGGAAAATACGGTATGAACAGGAAGGAGCAAAACCTGGAGTTGAGAGGCAGCATCATCGCTCTGCGCGATAGTGGGCTGTCTATACGTGCTATAGCTCAGCGACTTGGCCCTGCACATATATGTGCAGTTTTATCAAAATACACACACTCCAAATAGGCAAAGGCATTTACTTACATGAGTTACATGACTTACATCAAATGCATAGTGACAGAATGCATGAATCGACTCAAATTACTCAATCATCCTTTAACAAGAACTGAAGTCGTTGAATTCCAAGGGGGAGTAACCGCCCTCCCTTGCCCCCTCCCCCTCCGGACGCCCATACCAGTATACATAAGATATAGTGTATGTGAACAGTCATAAAGATTTTACCTATGAGGTTACAGTTATTATATTGAAATTTTCAATATATAGATATTCATATTCTACGAAAATACATATTGTCTGCGATTACATCTACAACCATCAACATTTGTCTTGTGACCTGTATTACTGGTTGGTGGTGGGGTAGTGTAAGGTATCAGAGGTTTAGTCCTGTCAGTAATGGGGTTGGAGTAAAGGAGGGTCTGTGTTAAGCTGTTAAGCGTGCTATGATGGTTAACTGTTGTTCACGGTAACATATGACTTACAGTAACATTATAGTACAGTAGTAGTTCATATTTACATGTTATCTATGTTTATTTAATGCATCCGAACCCGGCTGTAGCAAAGACGTGAGCAAAACGCTTTGTAGCTCTGGCTTCCTCTTTAGTCTTCTGATAACCTTATCATCTCTCCCACCCTCCCGTTCTCAAATGACCATGTTATAGGAAATGCAAAGGATATGATTAGTTTTTCCACATACCCTATGACTACAAATCCATATCATTGTTCTACACATTAAGCATAGCTGGTGATTAAACTATCGATTACACGTAGGATCCATTAACATTACAAAAGATTCGTATTATCCGACATATCTATGTTACGTGATTCCTCTTCCACCAGTGTTAGCGAAATAGAGGTGAGCATTGATAAAGCAGATAACGGATGAGAAAATATATGGGTGTATAGAGTATTATAAACAGTCCCGTTCACACGTTCCTCTGTCGGTAATATCAATAAGGAAATTGTCCCAACTGGTTAACAGTGTGTTGTCAAACTCTCGTGGATACTATGGAGATGACAGTGTTAGCACATATAGTAACGTAGTCCATTCGTCGAGACTGATACAACCAAGAGACCTGCATATGGCAACATCTCCCCGCTGAGTGGCTCTGACAAGGTGAGAGAGTGACGTTCGCCCCGTGAAACGATACTGCATATGCTGATCGTTCAGGTTTCACGGAGTCGGATGGATGCACTAAAACCTTATATAGTCATTAGGAAAAACCCACGCAAGCTATAATAGTAACGTTTGAGAACACCTCGGTAAATGCAACACATCCTCGTTGGGTTTACAGCAAACTCCATTTCTTAGAGAGAACAGGAGCTCTAAGGAGGACGACACCAGAAGAGGATGGGAACATTATTGTGGCAGCGGAAGTTAACCCCCTTACCAACTCAGCGGCAATAAGGCATGACTTGCAGTTAGAAGTGTCAGCCAGAACTGTAAGGAGAAGGTTACATCACGCTGGAATACACCATCGCACCCCAGCTCAGAAGGAACAGCTGACGGACCAGCACTGTGCAGGAAGACTGGCTTTTGCACAGCTCCATGTTGAGCAGGATAATGACTTATTGAGAAGAGCCATCTTTACAGATGAGAAGCATTTCTCCTCTTGTTCCCATGGCAGACTCTATTGTTGGAGGAGGGATAATACACGGTAAGATATGAACTGTCGACAGTCTTGCAATATATATGGCTTAATTGCAAATTAATAATCATAGATTTAAATACTGTAAAACGTATTACTTTGTTGAGAGTGTGGATGTGATGCAAATGTGACCAGAGTTTGCATGGTTGTTTTAGTTTTTTGGTTTATTGTGACCCCGCCTCGGCGGGATGAGGCGATTAAGGGATCACATGCTCATCACATTTACACTCCAAACACCCATTACTGTGACCCAACTTTGTGTCCGTTCCAAAGCACATGGAAAAATAAAACAAAAATGGCCGTTTCATACGCACAGGGTCTGGGTCACCAGCGTCGCGACACCCCCTTTACCACATTGCGCCGTCTTTTTCTGTCTTTCGAACGACTTTAATTATATACGCTGCTCTTGGGTGTCTGCCCTTTCCCCTCCTCCATCCTTCTTTCCTTCCATCCTCTTCTGTCTATCTTTCCTTCGTTCTTTCCTCGCTCTTCTGCCTACAGGTGGCAGTACACTCCCTTTTCTGTCTTTCCTTCATTCTTTCCTCTTCCTTCTGCCTGTGGGTGACTCTGCGCTGAGTGACAAGCCAAATGGTTTCCTGTACACCAGGACACCATTTACTAAGCTGGATGGTAACCATGTAACCAGATATTGGCGCCTGGTGGTGTAGTGGGTAACTACGGAACTCCAATCAGATTGAGCCGGTGTAGGCTTGTATCTAAGGGGTGGTTGGGGTTTACTGCTAACGTAATGCCACTCAGGGATGAGTGAGGCTTGTAACTCTCATCTTAAATGTCAGAACCAACTTGCCTAGCCCAGGGCTTCTACACTCCTTATGGGGCAATATAGGATTGGATGATGAAAATATATATATATATATATATATATATATATATATATATATATATATATATATATATATATATATATATATATATATATATATATATATATATATATATATATATATATATATATATATATATATATATATATATATAGATTGTTACGGAACAGAGAGAGATAATGAACACTTCAAGTGAGAATACTAAAATCACTACTGTCCCGCAACGTTCCAGGTTCAAAACAAGGGAGTTAAGTAAAATTACAAGTTAAAGTTTAATGCTCAAACTAACAACTAAACATTCAGGACTCATAAGGATAATGTAATGGCAAAAACAGGTTAAATATATGGTTAACTGCAATAGCCTCTATTAACACGAATTTAGCAAGAGTAAATTTATCTAAGTCAGCCCTGATAAAATGAGAAAACCGGATAATGCTCAGTTAATGCAAGATATATTAATACAGATACAAAATATTATTAACAATGGCTGTCATCAAAAACTCCACACGAATCACAAAAACCTTACCAGGCATACGAATTAACACCTTATGCTCTACAGTACAAGAAAAAAAAGTAATAACAGTTATACTCAAATTACACAGCAGCTAGATGGTTGGAGACTTCCTGAGCACTCACAAAAATAATAAGAACTGTACAGGGGAGGACAGAGATGTGAACAAAATGAGGATTAGATCTAAGTGGCCATTAATGCAGAGACTGAGCTCATTATATAGGGGCCGGCAGAGCTTGATACAACTTGTAAGAAGGACGCGCAAATGAAGCCATAGGGGACAAAGAGTTGACACTCCTGCTCTGAACAACAGAAAGAACGACTTACTCTACTATAAGGGAGGAGAAGGGGGGAGTGAGGTAGAACACGGAAGCTTGGTCACTATGGAAGCCACGAGGCGAATCATGATCAAACATGCAGCATACTGTACGTTAGAATTATACAAAGGATGATGAAATCATCGGCTATGTAACACCTCCCCACAAAGAAAAAGAAATTTACAAAGGAAATTTCTTATTACTCTAAAACAATCTGTCTAAAGTCTAGATAAGCAATCTGCAATAACATTTTCTTTCCCCTTGACATGTTGTATGTCTAATGAATACTCCTGAAGAAGTAGACTCCATCTTGTCAACCTCTGGTTTTTATCTTTAAACTTACTAAGGAATTTCAGTGGGTTATGATCGGTATAAATGACTATGGGGTCAAAACCAGAACACAATGAAAATGAAAAATGCTGTAAACCCAAAATCAAGGCCAAAAGCTCTTTCTCAATAGTTGAGTAGTTCTTTTGAGGTGAAGTAAACTTCTTACTGTAATAAGATACAGGGTGTTCAATACCCTGATCATCCTCTTGCAGCAAAACAGCCCCAGCTCCTGTATCACTTGCATCAACAGCCATCTTAAAAGGCTTAGCAAAATTTGGAGTAGCGAGCACTGGCTGACTTAATAGGATAGCTTTAAGTTTACTGAAAGAGGATTTACAGTTATCGGTCCAAACAAATTTAACTCCCTTTTTCAGTAGGTCTGTAATTGGTGATACAAGAATTGAAAAGTTAAGAACAAATCTCCTGTAATAACCTACCATTCCCAAAAATCTTTGTAGCTCTTTCCTACTTTTAGGTCTGGGAAGATCACTTATAACCTGAACCTTAGCTCCTGGTGGTGCAACATGTCCATCACCAATTACGTACCCAAGGTACTGAACTTTAGCTTGACCAAATTCACACTTTGATAAATTAGCTACAAGATTAGCCTGAACCAAACGCTCAAGAAATTTACTGACATGGCATAGGTGATCTTTCCAGTTGTCAGTGAAGATTAATACATCATCAACATAAACAACACACCCTGCCAAACCCTCTGTTACAACATTCATGAGCTTCTGAAAAGTGGCTGGTGCATTCTTCATACCATATGGCATTACAGAACATGCAAAAGTCTTTCCTAGTGTTACAAAACATGAGATCTCCCTAGCACGTTCAGTCATAGGTACTTGCCAGTATCCCTTTAACAAATCAAACTTACTTATGTACCTAGCCTTTCTGATCTTGTCTATGCAATCTTCCACGCGAGGGAGAGGGTAAGTGTCTGTTTTGGTTGTCTGATTAACACGTCTGTAGTCGATGCAAAGCCGCTGTGACCCACCTGCCTGATGGACTAGAGTGACAGGAGAACTCCACTCGCTCTGACAGGGCTCAATCATCTTGTGGTCCAACAGGTAGCCAAGCTCCTTCTGGATGAGAGGAACTTTCACTGGGTTCACACGGTAAGGAGGCAGTTTAATTGGCTTTGCGTCTCCAACATCGACATCATGCATCAACACAGTGGTTTTTCCTGGAGTTGCACGGAACACTTGCGGGTACTCCTGCAGTAATGCCGAAAACTCCTGCCTTTCCTCGGGAGCTAGATGAGAAAGCTTAGTCTGGAGATCATTCATGATATCACGATTCTTCCCCAGACTATCACTCAGGCTCATGCTGCATGGGAGAACTTCACTTGCAGACTCGGGTGGAACAGCTACAGTGTAGACTGGGTTATTTTCGTCCCGCCTGTGATATAACTTTAGCATGTTGATGTGACAAAGTTGCTTGTTCTTTCTACAATTTGGTTTGGCGATGACATAGTTGACATCACTGAGTTTCTTCTCCACGAAATAAGGACCACTAAACTTGGCTTGAAGAGGTTGCCCATGCACCGGTAGCAGAATCAAAACCTGATCTCCTGGCTGAAAGTGGCGTAACCTGGACTTCTTATCATACTAAGTCTTCATCTTCTCCTGAGCAGCTCCTAAATTCTCTCTTGCCAGCTGTAAAGCAGTGGACAGCCATTCTTTGAACTTCATCACATACTCCAGCAGGTTGACGTCATCTTCCTCCGACAGCCAGCATTCCTTGAGTAGCTTAAGGGGTCCTCTTACTTCATGGCCAAACAGTAGTTCAAAGGGTGAGAAGCCCAGTGATTCATTTGGAGATTCTCTTGCGGCAAATACAACGAATGGAAGACCTTTATCCCAGTCTTTCTGATGTTCTAAACAGTATTTCTTGAGCATCGATTTGAGTGTTTGATGATATGTCTCGAACGCTCCTTGGGTCTGGGGATGGTAAGCTGAAGACATGATCTGGGTGATGCCCAACTCTTTCAGAGACTGCTTGAAAACATTTGACATGAAATTACTTCCCTTATCTGACTATACCTCCTTGGGCAGACCAAACTTGGTGAAGAACCCCAGCATTTCCTTAACCACGTTCTTTGCTGAGATATTTCTAATTGGAATGGCTTTGGGATAACGAGTAGCCATATCAATCAGGGTCAACACATAAGAAAATGCTGAAGAAGTCTTAGGAAGAGGGCTCACAATATCCACCAACACACGGGTGAAAGGCGCCTCAAAAGGAGGAATGGGAACTAGAGGTGCAACCTTTTCGGTCTGATTACACTTCCCCACAACTTGACAGGTGTGACAAGACTTACAATACGAGGAAACATCTCTGAAGATACCTGGCCAGTAGACGTGTTTCAAAATGCGTGCCACAGTCTTCCTCACTCCAAGGTGTCCTGCCAAACTGGAATCATGAGCCACTCTAACGATATCCTGCCTACAAACACGAGGGATGACAACTTTATGTACAACCTCCCATTCATAGTCGGCTGATGCTGCTGGGGGTCTCCTCTTCCTCATAAGTACTCCTGACTTTATATAATAAGAAGTAGAAGCACCAGCTGACTCTTCCTCACTGCAAGCAGAGTTAGCTAGACCTTTCAACTCAGGGTCAGCAACCTGCAACTCATCCAACTCTTGACGAGACAAATTATCAACACTACGGGGTACTGCCTCATCTGGTGAGTGGTCCAAATTAGCAAGAAAAGTGTCAGCTAGGATAACATCATCATCATCATTATCCTCTAAGTCACCAGTAACTTTAGACTTAGCCCTAGTGACAGCACATGCAGAGAACACGGCAGGGATATCACAATCCTGGGTCACAGTCACTGGTTCACTAGACAACTGAGGAGCTGGACACACTTGACTTCCACCAATATCATTTCCAAGTAAGAAAGTTACACCTGACATTGGGAGTGTCTCAACCAACCCAACCATAACGGAACCATTAACAAAACCAGACTCTAAATTCACTCTGCACAGAGGGACAGAGAAGTAATTATTCCCTACACATTGTAAGATTACAGTTTCATCAGAGGAATTAACATTAGAGCCTAGAACACTGGTCAGCATAAGGGATTGGCAAGCACCTGTATCACGATATATTTTAACTGATTTCCTGTCATTACTGTGCAGAGGACTGACAAAACCATCAGACAGGAAATTAGCACATGAACTCGTGAGAGTGTCACCCACGTTACTGCTCAAAAGAGGAGCTTCATCATGAGAATTTGATTTACCCCTCAAAGCAGGTTCAGTTAACTCGGTTAAAGAATTATGGGAACTCTCAAGGGTGGACACTAGACCAATGGACTGAATATTTAAAGACTCCTTTTTGTTCACATCACGCTGTCTCCTGAAACATTTCTCCGTAGTATGACCAAGCTTACTACAATAAGTACATTTACTTATCTGAAATCTAGAGGTGGAGCTGGTATTTATCCTGAGAAACATCATCTTTATTTTCTTTCCTGTTACCTGTACTCTGAGTAGAGGCAACGTAATTTCTCTCAGCTCTCCTTTTTTCTTTATAATATCTCTTGTGAGTGAGAACATATTCATCAGCTAAAACTGCAGCATCAGACAAATTATCTCTTCTTTTCTCATCAAGATATAGGCTTACATCTTTATTAATACACCTCTTGAAGTCCTCCAGCAAAATCATCTGCTTAAATTTATCAAAATCAGAATTTACATTCTTAGAATTTAAGCACTGCTTTAACAGATTTTCTTTGATTTTTGCATACTTAACATAGGATTGCTTATCTTGCTTATAAGTTGTCCTAAATTTTACTCTATAGGCTTCAGGAACAAGCTCATAGGCCATAAGAATCAAGCTCTTAACTACATCATAATTATCAGATTGATCCTGAGGCAAAGATGCATAAGTTACTTTAGCTTTACCGGTGAGAACAGTTTGAAGGAGTACTGACCAATACTTTTTGGGCCAATTAAAATCTGTAGCTACCCTCTCAAACAACTGAAAATACTTTGTTAAATCAGATTCATTAAAAGGAGGGACAAGGTTAACATTTTTAGCCACATCAAAATCATCAGAGCTAGATGATCCAGTTCCACTTTGTTTCATGCGATACTCATGGTCTGCCTGAATCCTACCAATTTCAATTTGTGCCCGTGCCTCCTAAGAACGTGCCTGAAACTCAGCCTCCTTAGCACGAGCCTCCTACAGGACTAGCTGTAACTTAGCTATTTCAATCTGCGTTTGCTCATCTGGAGGAGTTACAATAAACAAGCTTTTATTAATCATGTCAACAATTTGATCTTTAGACTGATGACAGCGAACAGCAATTCCCAATTGTTGAGCAACAAGCTTAAGTTCATTCTTTGTTCTGTTTTCTACATCACACACTGTTTGCACATTTGACAAAAAATCTTTGGGTTCATCAAGAGTAGTAATAGTAGATATTATGAATAAATCACAGTCACAAAATATCAAGCAATATCCTTATGATAATATCCTGAATATCCTGATAAGAGGTCGCCAAATTTATGTCATGGAACAGAGAGAGATAATGAACACTTCAAGCGAGAATACTAAATCACTACTGTCCCGCAACGTTCCAGGTTCAAAACAAAAGAGTTAGGTAAAATTACAAGTTAAAGTTTAATGCTGAAACTAACAACTAAACATTCAGGACTCATACGGATAATGTAATGGCAAAAACAGGTTAAATATATGGTTAACTGCAATAGCTTCTATTAACAGGAATTTAGCAAGAGTAAATTTATCTAAGTCAGCCCTGATAAAATGAGAAAACCAGATAATGCTCAGTTAATGCAAGATATATTAATACAGATACAAAATATTATTAACAATGGCTCTCATCAAAAACTCCACACGAATCACAAAAACCTTACCAGGCATACGAATTAACACCTTATGCTATTCAGTACAAGAAAAAAAAGTAATAACAGTTATACTCAAAAGTACACAGCAGCTAGATGGTTGGAGACTTTCTGAGCACTCACAAAAATAATAAGAACTGTACAGGGGAGGACAGAGATGTGAACAAAATGAGGATTAGATCTAAGTGGCCATTAATGCAGAGACTGAGCTCATTATATAGGGGCCGGCAGAGCTTGATACAACTTGTAAGAAGGATGTGCAAATGAAGCCATAGGGGACAAAGAGTTGACACTCCTGCTCTGAACAACAGAAAGAACGACTTACTCTACTATAAGGGAGGAGAAGGGGGGAGTGAGGTAGAACACGGAAGCTTGGTCACTATGGAAGCCACGAGGCGAATTGTGATCAAACATGCAGCATATTGTACGTTAGAATTATACAAAGGATGATGAAATCTTAGGCTATGTAACAATATATATATATATATATATATATATATATATATATATATATATATATATATATATATATATTTATTGAGAAAAATGGTGGGTGGACTGGATATTAGGTAATGGTAATAGTAAATATCAGAGCAACTGAGTCTTTCATCTCCTTCAGTGTTTATTATTACGATTATAATATTATTCAGAGAGAAAACAATTTATTGATTTCGCTTTACTAATCATAATTCAAAGTAAGACGCTTATCCACGTTCTGGTCGGATCCGTCACTTATGTGATTAACCCGTAGCTTAGACACAATGTAAAGGAGACCCGACCATCCGTTTGTTTCATAGCTTACTCACGGGACACAGGTGTGCTATACTTTCATCATCTATTTAACTACACATGTGTAGTTTGAAATTAAAACGTCAACTGCTATGGGCAAGGAATATTATAAAATGTTACCTGTCAGTGTTTCCTAGCTATGCCTATATAATCACAGGATGTATTCTGGGTTAATATTATACTGTGTTGCCTAACCACATTAATTCATGTGACATGGGAATAACGTAATAATAAAATCGCTAGTCTGTTACATATATAGAAGTATGTGGATTACATATTTCATAGAAATATTGGTCGTGATTGTAGTGAGATAAGGAGACGCTCCGTCAATGTGCGTTACCATGCCTTAGATGTATACTCTCTCTCTCTCTCTGTCAGTGTGTGTGTGTGTGTGTGTGTGTGTCTGTCAGACACGCGAATCGAAATTCTCGAACTCTGAACCCAGACGCTTTGGCGTTGGCAGTGCTGACTGCATCACCAAATTGTGACCGGGGCTTTACTACAGATATAGCTACAATAACAAAAATATGGTTAGTCACCTTAACAACAGCAGACAACATGCCTGATGGACTAAAATAACAGGGGTTCCGAGGTGCGGCAACACAGAGTGCCCACGCCGCCACCCCGACCGCACCACGCTTGTTTAATAGTTGCCAATGTTGAATTATTCCAGGCTTTGACGAAGACATTTACGGCCTGTCGAATGTTACATTTCTTCCAGAATGCAGCAATAATCATTATGGTGGGGGTTGCAGGTATGTAAGGTGAAGCAGGTGAGTCAGGTGTGGCTC
This sequence comes from Coenobita brevimanus, assembly GCF_032717465.1. Taxonomy (NCBI): domain Eukaryota; kingdom Metazoa; phylum Arthropoda; class Malacostraca; order Decapoda; family Coenobitidae; genus Coenobita; species Coenobita brevimanus. Next base: position 29,423,668 of record NC_137062.1, read on the forward strand.
TGGAGGTGGAGGTGGAGGTGGCTGGTGAGTCACGTGGGTCAGTGGAGGAGGAGGGGACGGTGGCAGGCGAGTCAGGGGGAGGTGATGAAGGGAGGATCCTCCCTCTCCTCCTCGCTACTGCTCACATTTTTGGCAATTTCCTTCATCTCTTTTTGTTTGTCTGTTTTATTCCTCATCTTGTTGTAGATATATTGGCAGTATAACAACTTGGTATTCGCGAAATAACCGTCATTATTGTAGAAACTGGGTATCTATTCTAACTTACCGTTATTGCCGAAAACGTTATTGTCGAAGTTGTTATTGGTGAGATCTTACTGTAGACTCCTCCTGAGCACCTTCCTCACAAGTCTCTAGGTCACTACTGGTGCGTCATGTGGGGCTGGAGGGTCACTTACTCAGGGGAAATGGCGGTTTTGTGGCACTCCTTGCCTCTACCTCGCATTGTGTGAGGTAAACTCGTGCAGTCAAGGTTTTTTGGTTATTATTTTTGGTCTCTCACGTATTATGCGATTCGTGCACTCTGAGCTGGCACAGTAGGCGAGCCCACTGTATATAGGAACATACAAAAAGATGACACAAAAATAAGGAACAAACCAGACGAGGCACAGGTAAGAGCTAAATCTGTTTAACCTTTATCTTACTCTTAACAGAATGAAACTGTCTGGCGGTTACTGAAACCAGAGACAAAGTTCCATATATTCGGCAAAAGCATTTATCATGGATCTTTTTACCTTTTATTGATCCAGATTTTTCTATTATTAATACAATCTTTTATAATGGTCGAAGCATCATCAAAGTTCACAGTCTGCAGATGAGTGGTGAACTCAGTGATGCCCAATATATGAATGATTCAAATACTGCTATGCACTCTTCTCAAAAGACATTATATACAACAAACGATAAACATTCAGCAGATACTACTAACATTACAGCAGAAGACATGGCCTTGAAGTGACTGACATACGTCTCCACTTATAGTTTCACAAAACATTTTTAAAACCTTATATGCAAACATTAAAATGACAAGACAATCGCACTCAGAGAGCACGGGCCTCCGCCAACGCCTATAGGCTACCAAGCAACACAGATCACCACCAAACTATATTAACCTTTTGAGATATGTTGTAAACAAACTAGAGATGTGCCGGATATCTGCATCCGCATCCGGATCTGTGATTTAATGAATATCCGCATCCACATCCTTACCACACGCAAAGAGGATGTGGTGTATATACAAAAAGAAAGTTGAATAACAAGAACTGGCAGCTTTGAATGCTTCTTATCACTCCTTCATAAAGTGCAGTAGGACCAGATTTAGCATAATTAATATAAATTTAGCATATTTCTCCAAAATATCGTTAGTTTTGAATAAAATTTAACATTGTCAAATTGTTCACATAACCAGAGATATTTTGTCCATTTTAAACACTCACAAACATGATTACTTATTAATATGATGATTTTTGTTATAAGAACAGAAATGTATCGGATTTCCACATCCGCATTATTTTTAAATCCGCATTTTGCATCTGCATCCGCGTTTGTGATAAACATCTGCATCTGTATCTGCATCCACATTTGCGATTTAACAAACACCTGCATCAACTGAGCATTCATATCCGCACTTGCGATTTAATAAACATCCGCATTTACATTAGCATCCGTGGATGTCTGAATTCAGACATCCGATACATCTCTGAAACAAAGAACCAAGGGTGAATGCATAATCTCTTACAACTTTCGCTGGCGGAAGTAATGACCGTTTGGGTTCATAGACATTAACATTTAAAAGTCACTGGAATAAGTATATTACAATCACTGGATGAATATATACTTAGAGATGAATTATGGTAAAAATATGTAGCATAACTAACTATATTTCCCATGCAGAAGACGACGGCTACATTTACAGAGTAATACATTACTGCAATTAATTTTGCTATCCTTGATATTTTTTCACAGAGTAGCATGCTTCACACAGACACACACACACACACACACACACACACACACACACACACAATGCCATCAGTTGGCACATGAGGAAACTAGGTTTATGAAGCTGAAATAGGAGCGCGCATAGCCTAATTGGCATCTGCTCACAGGTTAAGAAGCGTAATAGGCCACACACACACACACACACACACACACACACATATGGAAATTTTATGCATCCGACTCGGGATATAGGAAGTAAAGCCTGTTTTCGAGATAGAGTAGTCCACCTATGTTACACCAGTAGCTGGCTTATCCTCTCCATCATTCACCTGGGCACTATAGCCTATTTGATCTTGTCTGAGAAGAAAAGAGCCTTAAACTTTTGAAAGCTAGCAGTTGACTGGTTGTATGAGTACAGTTATTACATAGGTCTGCAAAATCAAAGTCATTAAAATTTGTTTTAATTCTGACTAGATATCTTTATTGCACTTATGAACACAGTAAAAAACACATTTAGAATGTTTCCATCACATTACATTTTAACACAAAATAAATAAAAAAATAATTAAAATAGCAAATTATAAATCTCAGTCGATCTACTGTATACAATATTGTTCTAAATGAATTGAAAATGAAAATGTTTATTCAATGAAATTTTTTAAACACGTACATGAAGGAAACAACAAAATATATTTCTTGTCTCATATTATAACCTCTCTAGTCTTTGTAACTTCTCAATTTTTTGGCTAAAAAAACTTCGTTTTGGTGGCCAGTCGTCTGTACTCTTTCAGGTGCATCCTTATGATTCATACAAGGGTAGTCTGCCGTCCTACTGACATCCCAACGTTCCTGGTACCTTCTTTCCATGTCCTTAATACTGTATCCTGATGGGATTTTTAATCCTGTTCCTCACTCATTGCTCCAAGATTTTCTGAGAATAATTCCAAATGCGAATGCTAAAAGTGAACTTTCAGATTCATGATGCAACCCAACTCCTTAAACTTGACCGACACAATTAATATCTCACATTTTCTTTGTAAATCGGATCCTTATTGTTACCTAAAACCTAAAAAAATACTTTTCTAAAAGATACTCAAGCCTCTCGTTCCAGGTCGTTCATTGCACCATCAAATTCTGCATCAGAAATCAGTTTTCTTATATCAGGTCCAGTAAATATTCCTCTTTCAATTTAGCTTCGACAAACGAGAAAAAGTTGAGCATAAATACATGAGACAGGTCCATCTCTCGATAGGGCTATGATAAACTGCTTTATTAAACTGAGCTAAGTATGAAGCGGTGGTAGCAGCACTTTATCTGGATTTGCCAAGTCTGATGATGTTTTTGGCACCAAACTATAGATTTTTTTTTCTTTCTAGACATTCCTTCTGAACCCATTTTAAATCCTTGGCTCTGCTGTCCCACTCATAGTGAAAACATGGGAATTTTGTATACCCTGACTGCTGACCCAGTAAGATAAGCAGGATTTTCAAGTCCCCACATACGAGCCAAAGGTGTTCATTGAAGCTGATTTTTCTCAAGAAGATTTGCAAAATTTTGGTACAGTGAGCAACAAGCATTGATGCATATTATTGCCATTAAGAAGAAGTACCCCCTTCAGGCTTCTTTAAGATGAATCTATAAATAATCTGCATTAAACGAATAATCTCTTCCAAGTTTCTTCATTAGGTCACTTATGTCAGTGCAATAAACCAAGGATCCATCTTTCTTGAAATATGGTGCAAACTCTTTTTCTCTGTTTCGGTACCAAGAGAAATTTGTGTCTGGATGTAGCAAGTTTTTATTTTTAATTGGAATCCCAAGAGTTCTGCAGCATCTTTGGGGAGACCGAGCTCTCAACTAAATCATTAAGCTGATCCTAAGAGACTGGCTGTGGCTCATTGCTTGAACACATTGGGATAAATTCATCGCCAACTGCAGCACTTTCTTCCTCTGAGTGAGTGTCTACATAATGAAGACTATCAGGTGGAGTAGGAATTGGTAATTCAGGTTCATGTGGTACAGGTCTTATTGCTGATGGAAGATTAGGATAAAGTTTCTGATTCTTTTGCAGTATCCTTGAATTGTGAAGGAACAAAATTAAAAATCGTTACTATGATATGGGGGGTTCCCTCCATATCATCGGAATACTAAAAGCAAGAGCCTTCAATTTACCTTTTGTCCATTGTCTTAATTCCTGAACACAAACAGAGCAGACACTAAGGGGACCACTTTTTGTCCTGCTCACCAAGTTTTATTCTAAGGGAGGCGAAATAAGCATTCTAAAGAAGCTATGTTATGTTCTGTCTCTGCTTTTTCACTACAAATTTTCCACAAATGTAGCAATAAAGATCAGGACTGTTCACACAACCTCTAGAGTCTAGACGCCATAATATGATCGTTAACGGTAAAGCAAATTTATAATTATCTGTTAAGAAAAAAAATCAATAAATATCACTCCTTCAATATAACACCACTGTTTTTAGTAAATATCACTGTGATAAAAAAAGAAAAAAAAAAAACTTCATTGAAAGTAATTTACAAGCGCACTAGTGAACTAAGTCACACTTAGATGTGTTTCCTGCACTCCAGTCCTGGTGGCTCATCACTGCTGTGTTCCAGCTATATTTTGACTTATTTTCGAATGAAATAACTGTGTTGTTTTAGACATGGATTTTAATATTAGAGAATACAGTACTATATTCAAGTATATTATCAGTGTAGTATAATATTCATATGTAAATAATTATATAGTCCAAAATGATAAAAAAAAAAAAAAAAAACTATAGTTAAAAAAAAAAAAGTGTGAAAAAAAAAATGTTACGTGATGGAGAAGTATGGGTTTCATTTTTGAATTCAGCGCCAAAAAATATAGAATAATCGCATGCAATAATTAAAACAATTTTTCATTGAATACCAGTGTCATTAATGACACGTTTAAATTATTTTTATTATATGGGTTACAGTAATCATTTGACAACACGACTTCCCAGATAAAATATTATATATAGTCACGAATATTTGCAAAGGTTAAGTTAACAACGGGGCCATACAACGTTGATCAGATGGGCTAGATAAGTGTGAAATTTTGAATTCTGTGGACAAATAAAAGCACATCAAGGTAAAGCTTTATGGGTACCTTGATTTTTCCATGTTCAGGCAAATTAAGGTAAATTGTCAATATTGCTATAGTTTGTACAATCCAGCCTAGTAGAGCATGGTAATTTCAATGAAAAATGGCTGGTAGATACGGGTGGAAAATCTATGTCACTGTCACTTTTAAATATATGCCGCAGCCAATACCTTGCACAGTTCTGTTGTAAATTGTAACTAGATGTTCGAACTAAAACCATTCAAAATTTACTGGTGATGCAAAAGTAGAAGGCGTAATGCAACCTGATGCTGCAGAAAAACTCTGTCAAGTAAATTGGAATATTCTTCTGCTTAGTCAAGTGGGACAACAGACGAGCGGTGTAACCCCCTCCCTCCGTGTCTAGCCTATCTCATAAATTTGTAAGGCCCCATTTTAACATTATTGATGCAGATAACTGCATACTCCCTGAGGAGGGGGGGACACAATCTGGCCGCACTATGGGGTGGTACTACTACTCTGCGGCCAGGTTGTGTTAGGAAGAATACTGCCACCGTATTCCCTGCGTGTCGTAAAGGGCGACTAAAAGGGGCGGGGTGAGGGGACTAGGGACCCCTCCTCTGTTTTTTAGTTCCTAAAAAGAGACAGGCCAGAGAAAGGGATGGGGGATGGAGTTATCCCCGTACCCTGAAGATTGGGTCTATGAATGTGCGTGGATGTAGTACGATTGAGGCTAAAAGGGAGGAGATTGGGAGAATGTTTGTGAGAAGAAAGTTGGATGTGTTAGCTTTGAGTGAAACGAAGATGAAAGGGAAGGGTGAGACTATGTTTGGAAGTGTGAGTCGAAGATTGTCAGGTGTTGATAGAGGAAGAGCAAGAGAAGGTGTGGCCTCGTTAATGAGTCCGGAAGTACAGCAGTGTGTGATTGAATGGAAGGAAGTGTCACTGAGATTGATGTGGGTGAAAGCGAAATTTGAACGTGAGTTGTGGGTGTTTGTGAGTGCATATGGGCCTGGTAATGAAAGGGATGAAGAAAGAGAGGGAGTCTTTCTGGAATGATGTTGATGAGTGTCTGCAGAATTTTGGAGCGAATGTGAATGTGGTAATGATGGGAGATCTGAATGCTAGAGTGGGGAATGTAGCAGTTGAAGGTGTAGTTGGTATGCATGGTGTGCCTGGAAGAAATGAAAATGGGGAACGAATGATATAATGTGTGTTGAGCGAGAGATGGTGATTGGAAATACGCTGTTTGAGAAGAATCGTTTTTATAAGTATACATGGGTGAGACAGGAGGGTGGAATATTTGTGGATAAAGCATTGATGGCCTATGTGGTTGTGTCTAGGAATGTAATAGGGATATTGTTGGATGTGAGAGTTCTGAGAGGGGAGGGTGGAGGTATATCTGACCACTACCTGGTGGAGGGAACGTTAACAGTAGGTAAGAGATGTGTGAGAGCTAGAAGGGTTAGGTGTGGCAGAGAAGTTTTGAAAGTGAGTGAGTTGGATAGAAGAGAGAAAATGATAGAGTATCAGGAGAAATTGAAAGATGAGTGGAACGCAGTGAAAGATCAGGAAAATGGCAGTGTGGAGGAGGAATGGCAGTTGTTCAAGAGTGCTGTGGTGGGGCATGCAGAAGAGGTGTGTGGTGTGAGACGTGTGGGTGGTGGTGTAAGAAAAGGAAGTGAATGGTGGTGTGAGGAAGTAAGTATGGCTGTGGCTGAGAAGAGACGTGCATTTGAAGTGTGGCTGCTGAGGAAGGATTATGTGTCATATGAGAGGTATAAGGAAAAGAGGAATAGGGCGAGAAAGGCTGTACGTGATGCTACAGTGGCAGCAGATGAAAGGTGGGGTAGGCAACTGACTGAGAATTTTCAACAGAATAAGAAAATGTTCTGGAAGGAGGTGAAAAGGGTGCGAAATGGAGAGTCTGGGAAGGAAGAGCGAGTAAAAGCAGAGGATGGAAGGATGTTAACTGAGATGGATGAAGTAAGGAAGAGATGGGCAGAGTATTTTGTGAGATTGTTAAATGCAGAGGAGGAAAGGGTGGCTGAGATTGTGACGGATGGAAGGGTGCAAGGAATAAATGTGTTGGGAGAGCTGAATGATTCTTTGATCATGAAGGAGGAAGTGGAGAAGGCAGTAAAGGAGATGAAAACAGGGAAAGCTGTAGGTATGGATGGGTGTGCTGTGGAATGCCTGAAGGGTGGTGGAGTGACTATTGTTGACTGGTTAGTAAGACTGTTTAATGTGTGCTTTGTGAAAGCTATGGTGTCAGTTGACTGGGCTTGTGCCTGTGTGGTCCCTTTGTATAAAGGCAAGGGTGATAAGTATGAATGTACTAGCTTTAGGGGTATAAGTCTGTTGAGTGTTGTAGGTAAGGTGTATGGTAGAGTGTTAATTATGAGAGTTAGAGAGGATACAGAGGAAGTAATTGGTGATGAGCAGTGTGGCTTTAGGAGAGGGAGGGGATGCATGGATCAGGTGTTCGCTGTGAGACAAGTGTGTGAAAAGTTTTAGCGAAAGGCAAGGATGTGTTTTGGGCATTCATGGATTTAGAGAAAGCGTATGATAGAATTGATAGGGAGGCTTTGTGAACTGTTTTAAGATTGTATGGACTTGATGGTAGGTTACTAAAAGGGGTGAAAAGCTTTTATGTAAATAGTAGAGAGTGTGTAAGAGTGGGAAATGCTGTGAGTAATTGGTTTCCCGTGAGAGTGGGGCTGCGACAGGGATGTGTGATGTCGCCTTGGTTGTTTAACCCCTACACCGCGGGCATGTTTACCGATGTTTTGCGTGTGCCGCGGGGTTATTCGGGCTCCGACAGACTTTCAAAAAATATTTGCCAAAAATCAGTTATTAGTCCTAGAATATTAAAATTACATATGCTTATGGCACATACCTTCAGCTTTCTCCTGGAATGTTTGTTGAGCCTTCGTCTGTTACCGTAGGACTTGTGGAGACCTCTGAAGTTGGGTAACGAAGTCTCCACTTTACACTTCCCGACAACCCGTAATGATTACCACAGCCAGATATTAACACTATAAACACTACTCTATGATTTTTAAGTAGTTTGGGATCCATACTCCAAAAAAAAACCCACTGTGAAAGCAATGAAAATTACGAGCGCGTCTGATCGTCGCACTGGCACTAGTTCGCTCTTGGTACTCTGTCATTTATTATTCATAAAACCCCTCACACTTTATATTTCTATTACTATATAACACTTATATATATCTACAGTCTTTATCCATAAGTTTCCTTCAGTAGTATTAGTTTATTGTCACTGTAGGGATTCAATTTCTTTCAGTAAAATACGTAGCATTCACTTTCTCGTCCTGTATACTAGCATTGAGAGTGAATGTCACTTTCATCTTCACTCTCATAACTCATAGTATTCAGACATGCTAGAGTGAAACTTTCACTTTCATTACTCCTAGGGTATATACTCGTATTCTTATAATACTACTCATTTACATTTCTATTTACGTTCTCTATTTTATTTACGTTATTTACATTTCCATTTTATTTACACTGTGTTATGCACTGTCTCTTGAAGTAACTTATAAAACTATTTTCCATTGTTCACGTATATTTACATTCATTACTTTCACTTGCTGTTTACACATTATTTACACATTATTTACAATTCCACTTGCACTGTTTTACTCAATAGAAAGATCGTAGTCACTCTTTTATCAATTGTCAGCCCTTTACCTCTTTCCACACGAGGTTTAGTAGGGGGTAAAGGTCACAGGGCCCTTTGCATGGGGGAGAAAAAGTCCCTGAAGTCAGCAAGAAGAAACAGACGTACCTCTACTTCGGAAGATGAGAGTAAACTGATAAGGGAGGGCCGTGGTATAGGCCTACTTAGGGGATATTCAGTGCTACCAATGTTAGCTCTTGAAACAGCTATGTATAGCACAAATGACTGGCAGGAAATCTAGACAATACATTATAAATTAGGTAGTTCCAGGTGAATGTAAATATCACTTAGGCTTCTCCCTTCCCTCCTTATGTGTATATTTATTACGAAAATAGATTATACGGCATATTTCAAGGGGAAAAAAACAGCGAAAATTAGCGAACGAGTGCACATGGGGTGTTGTCAGGTGATAATTAGCCAATTCCAGGTGTATGGCACTCTCACTTACCTTATTTCTTTCTTGTATATATTATTTGGTATAATAATAGGACGTAGGGCTTATTTCAATGGATGAAATCAGTGAAAAATTCCAGGGAAGATTTACTTAGCTTTAGCACAGCCGGGCAGGCGAGAGGATAGGGTAATGGAGGGGGGGTAGGGAGGGGAGTCAAGAACGGGGAGAAATGGCTAAATTGTCAACAATGGATGGGAGTACAGATGAGATTAGGAGTGCTGACTAGTGTTGGACATTGGCAGTACTGATAGATGATACAAGCCCCCATTTGGAAGCCCGGGTGAATTCAAAATAACACAGAATCACAAAAGCGAGGCCGCGCGGTATGATCCCTTGCTCCCAAGCGTCACGAAAGTGACGCCCCGTGGTTAAGGGGTTAATATTCGTATGGATGGTGTTGTAAGGGAGGTGAATGCAAGAGTGTTAGGTGGATCTCTGAGTCTGGTGAATGTTGATGATGGAGAGTGGAATCTGAAGCAGCTGCTGTTTGCAGATGATACTGCACTGGTGGCTGATTCAGAGGAGAGATTAAGTCAGTTGGTAGAGGAATTTGGAAGGGTGTGTGAAAGGAGGAAATTGGAAGTAAATGAGAATAAGAGTAAAGTGATGGAAGTGTACGAGGTTGGTAGATGGTAGGGGGATGAATATAGTTTTGAATGGTGAGTTGCTTGAGGAGGTAGAGTGTTTTAAATATTTAGGGTCACTTGTTGCTGTGGATGGAAGAATAGATGCAGAAGTGAAGTTTAGAATGAATGAAGTAGGTAAGGTGCCGGGAGGAATGAAAAAAGTGTTTAGATGTCGTTCGCTTAGAATGGATGTAAAGAGAAGGCTGTATGAGGGTGTTGTGGTACCAACTGCGTTATATGGGGCTGAAACATGGAATATGGGTGCAGCAGAGAGGAAAAGTTTGAATGTAATGGAGATGAGGTGTCTGAAGAGTATGTGTGCAGTGACGCATATGGATCGAGTGAGAAATGATGAAGTGTGAAGGAGAACTGGAGTTGTTCGGGAGATGGCGGTAGAGTTGAACAGAGGGTGTTGCAATGGTTTGGGCATATGGAGAGAATGGATAATGAGCAATTGGTGAAAAAGGTAACTAGATCTGATGTGAGAGGTGTAAGGCTGATAGGGGGACCACGAATAGGATGGATGGACAGTGTGAAGAGAGTGTTGGATGCGAGAGGGATGTCTGTTGAGCAAGGAAGAGTGGCTGTGCATGACAGAAATAAATGGAGAGAAATTGTGAATGAATAAATGATGACGCAGCCCTGAGGGAATATTCTCCCGCATTTGGTCTGATCAGCTAGTCAGGTCAGGTGCGGGTAAGGGGATGGGTCTATTATGATGTGGCAAGGGTAAACCAGCTCTGCTGTCGGCCCCTGCTGAGGATGTCACTGATTGCACTGCGCAGTTGACCCTTGTGCGGTGTGATGCGGTGAGGTTCTGGCCCTTCTCCCATTTGGGGCTAAGATGCGAATGAATGTTTGAATGGATGAATAAATGGGGAGTATGTCGTCCTGTCTCGGCTACCTCCCTTTCCTTGGGGGAAGCAGCCTAGGTATATAGTTAGATAGATAGAACTGCATACAATATATTATTCTGGCAACCTTATCGTCAAACGGTTACTGTAATCCATATAATAAAAATAATTTAAAACTCTTCGTTAATACTGCCAGCTTTCCGAAGCTTAACGTTCTTCGCTTCTCAGATAAGATTAAAAAAAAAAAAAAAGCTATAACGCCATCTATCTCTGGTACGCTAAAAATGACATATGTTAGTGGGTGTGTTTTATGATAAGCTAGGGATATCAGAGTATCATATTAGAAGGGATGTTTGTGATTATGCTAGGAATATATTTTGGAATTGGAAGGTATGTTTGATATTAAAAGAATGTAACATTATGGTATCAGTGGTTGTATTTTTAGATGTGGGAGTGCCTCTAGGAAGGCTCTGACAATCTATTTCTCACTAATGAGT